>NC_133359.1:23744243-23871743 GCF_030506205.2 Paramisgurnus dabryanus | reverse complement strand
ACATATTGGCCACTTGCTCTGGCAATGTCACAAATACCCTATTGGTGGGAAAAACATTCAACAATGCACTTGTTGCTGGGACAATCCTTTCTTGAGTAATTTGGGAATTTGCCTAAAGGCGCAAGACCAATAGGAGGAACCCTTTATGTGCAATAAATGATAATGTGGGAATTGTGCAAGTCATTTTACTAACCTCACTTTGGGTGTGACTTTGGCATCTGAACCCAGTTGTGAAAGAACAAAGTGTGGTGCTTTTGCACTGTCTGCATCAAACACATCCATGCCAGCTTCATCTCGGGCGGCAGGTTTCGGTCCAGGGCGCTGACGGGGAGTTCTCTTTCGAGATTTTCGGGGTACTTCAGTGTTGTCGTTGTATGAAGTGCTGCTGGCTATACTAAAGTTCGAGACAGAGTCATCCATCCAGATGCTGCTGCTCTGCTCCGAGTCCAGGTTTGGAAGCGGCTCATCCTGGCAGGACATGCGACTGTCATCCAGCAAATCTTCCGGAGGCGGTGAAATGCTCAGGACGGTCCGGCGCTTCGATGGGGTCGCCTGGCTCTGTGTGGTTCCAACGGCATCACCCACAGCTACCCCACTGATGTTCACCGCTGAACCAGGCTCCACTCCCATTCCTTCTGAGGCAGGACCACTGTGGGGCCTGGAGGTCTGCTCTTGGGTTAAGGTAGCAGAGAGCATGCTTGGACAGGAAGGAACTGTACTGCTGAGGCCTCCAGAGGAGGCGGCGGTGCAAGTGGCGGCAGCATCTGTAGTGTGCATAGTACAGAACGTCAAAAAACAGTCCATGCAAGTCTGGCTAGCAGTCCCGATCAAGCAGTGAAACTCCAGTTTGTCCTTGGTTAATATTAATATTCCTTACTCTAAGATATATAAAGAATTTGTGTTTGAAGCTTTTACGATTATTTTGTAAATATACAATCAATGGCCTGAAGGTCCTATAGCTTATAAACTGCTTAACAAACATGCGTGGGGTATACAGAGCATTTAGAGTCGCTGCTGCATAACCCAGTGCTGATCTATTCAAAGCAGCTTTTCACAAACAAATAACACTGGCAAATGATAATTCAGGTGTCGACTAATGCATGCCAATTGGGCGATTTGGTTTGGTATAAGCTGATAAACCCAGTGCTGATCTATTTAAAACAGCCTCTCGTAGACAAATAATATCAGCCAATGGGAATTCAGAGGTGTCCTCTAATGCATGCCAATTGGGCGATTTGGTTGGGACTGAACGTAGCCATGGAGACAGAATAAACAAGCTTCTGACCTACGAAGCAGAGAACTGCAGACCATTTTATATGCAGACTCTCCCTGATTCAGAGGGAACTCCCTGGAATAAAAACCACAAATGACAGCGAATAAATAATAAGTGCTGGTCATCCAATACAGATAACAGCAAATTTGGTCAGAATCATTTCAGAAATAATCATATTCAGTCTGAAGTAGCAATTACAACATTTGTTTTGTTTTTGACATTAAAAATTTATTGGGGCTGTTTTTGATCACAATCAAAAAATAATTGTTTTGCTCACTGTTCCAGTTTCGTGCTTGTGCGATAGCTTGAATTCGGCATTGGTTGGTTGTTTTACCTCAAATTTATTGCTGCAAAAACACTGAAACTAGTCTGGGCAGCCTCGCTTAAAGATCCCTCAGCTTCCTGCCAAAACAGGAAGTAGTGTAGCATTAACCTTGCAAACATTTGCCATTAGTAATGCCCTGAATAAGGGCTGGGCGATATACATTTAATTACACGTATTATATTATTTTGTTGGCGATATCAAATTAACCAATTTTAACCAACATTGTAAATATCACCCACTCCTCATTCTATAACTTGTAAGAATGATATTTAATATTTAATAGTTTCTTCTTAATTGTTTTTTTTATTTAATAGTGTCCCTGACTTGAATCTAAATTAAAGGCACAGAACACACACACAAAAAAATATTTATTTACACTCATGTTGATCCAAACTGGTTTATTTTCTTCATGACATGGTAATTTGCATCTTCACTCAAATATGTTAATTAAAATCATGCGTTTAAATGTTTTAAACAAGTACTGCTATATTGATGCATATATAAATGACTAAAATCGATTGTTCTGTCGTCAATCTGCATTCATAAATTGGAAAACGCCCATTATTTTTAAATACATTTTACTCTATTTTAGTTTATCCATTTAGCTGTTCGCAGAACACTTGTTTGAAATGGCTGTTTAGTCTAAATAATTATGGCTGTCCCGCTATCAAAGCATTAATCAGCTTTTTCATGAAATCTATTGTGATTAACCCAAATCCTTGATTTACATCAGCTGTCACGTTAGAGCTGTAAACAAAGAATGGCTGGAATATGATATGGGTGCACCGATATATCGGCCGATGATGCTTGCTATGCTTCTCAATGAATTACGGTGAAATGCTGCTACATCCAAAATCCAGAGGGCGCTCTCGTGCAGAAACTCAATATGCGCTGCAGACGAAAAATCATACACACAAAGCTATGACAAGCAGCTCCTGGAAATGGCTTAAGGATATATTTGTATTTCTGTTCTTTAAACCTTTTTCGGTATTTTCATGATAATAAAGAATACGTATAACGATTATGTTTGACAAACAGTGATTTCAGATCGATAAGGACTAACTTATCAAAAGCCGTAGTACATGAAATAGCTGTGTATTATATCGGCTGTGCGATTCATAATAGTTATCGAAAACGTATTATTAGTGTACACTCTCCTAAAGGATTATTAGGAACACCTTTTCAATTTGCTCAGTCACTGGGATTTTCATGCACAACCATTTTTAGGGTTTACAAAGAATGGTGTGAAAAGGGAAAAACATCCAGTGTGTGGCAGTGCTGTGGGCAAAAATGCCTTGTTGATGCTAGAGTTCAGAGGAGAATGGGCCGACTTTCAGTTGCTACTTTGACTGAAATAACCACTCGTTACAACTGAGGTATGCAGCAAAGCATTTGTGAAGCCACAACACACACAACCTTGAGGCGGATGGGCTACAACAGCAGAAGACCCCACCGGGTACCACTTATCTGAACTACAAATAGGAAAAAAAGGCTACAATTTCACAAAAATTGGACAGTTGAAAACTAGAAAAATGTTGCCTGGTTTGATGAGTCTTGATTTCTGTTGAGACATTCAGATGGTAGAGTCAGAATTCGGCGTAAACAGAATGAGAACATGGATCCATCATGCCTTGTTACCACTGTGCAGGCTGCTGCTGGTGGTGTAATGGTGTGGGGGATGTTTTCTTGGCACACTTTAGGCCCCTTATTGTCCATTGGGCATCGTTTAAATGCCACGGCCTACCTGAGCATTGTTTCTGACCATGTCCATCCCTTTATGACCACCATGTACCCATCATCTGATGGCTACTTCCAGCAGGATAATGCACCATGTCACAAAGCTTGAATCATTTTAAATTGGTTTCTTGAACATGACAATGAGTTCACTGTACTAAAATGACCCCACAGTCACAATATCTCAACCCAATAGAGCATCTTTGGGATGTGGTGGAACGGGAGCTTCGTGCCCTGGATGTGCATCCCACAAATCTCCATCAACTGCAAGATGCTGTCCAATCAATATGGGCCAACTTTTCTAAAGAAGGATTTCAGCACCTTATTGAATCAATGCCACGTAGAATTAAGGCAGTTCTGAAGACGAAAGGGGGTCAAACACTGTATTAGTATGATGTTCCTAATAATCCTTTAGGTGAGTGTATATCAGCATTTATCGGTGCACCCCTAGAATATGTAATGCAATTTAAAATGGCAACTGAAAAGTAAACACTCGATAGAATCAAATGTCTTAGATAAAACAAGACTAAGCACTCACATTATTATAAATATGGGACGATGCATTTCAGTTTAAAGAACCAATCATCAATCAATAAAGACTGATGATTCTTTGGGGAAGAGGATCTGTATAGAGTCGTGTGAGGCACTTTCAACTATGCACATAACAGAGCAGCTGAAATGACTGCAAATAAATGTTATTATAATGCATGATTAAAATAACTGTCTGGAAGCATTTGCAAACTTCCCTAAATAGACTTTGATAGAATACAGCAATTTCAGCACTGTGGCACTGTGGTAGATAGAGATTTTTTGAGCGTTTTCTCTCAATGCTATATTGGAGAATGAACAGTGGAGCTTTACAACAAGGTTTGTGATTCAAATAATCGATTAGTTAACCAAATAGGGTGAATGGCTATTTTCTATTGAGTGTTTAGTTTTAAGACAGTTTTCAATGAACCTCTACCACCTCACGATCAAAACCTCCTGTCCAACTAAACTAGACATCCAGGACTTTCATGAGTGCCCTGCTTGTTGTAATGTAATTCTGCTATTTTTAAGTTGAAACTAATTTTAATTGAGATTTCTGTGGCTTATGTTTAGTACACTATGCTAGTTTTACTATAATGCTGCAATAAGGTAAATTGTTAAGTAGCATATAATTCGTATTTTTTATATTAAAAAAAAAACTATGTTTAGTTTGTTTGTTGTTTTGTGAAAATGAAACAGATGAAACTGAAGGGAAATTTGTTATATCGCCCAGTCCTCTGAATACAATCAATCCATTCATTAGCTGAAAGAAGCAACAGCCTTTGAAAAGAGGGGAAAAGAAAAAGTCCCAAATTAGGTCTTACAGTAATGGAGGCAATTTGCAGATAAAGCTGAAAAATCACCTTTAATTAAATTAATTAAGAGTTCAGGTAATGTGCTAATGACCGCTGCCAGTCAACAAATGTTGGTTATATTTTTAACCATAACATGACCTCAGTGGACAGACATCAGATCATGGTCTGGGAATATTCAGGAAAGCCTTCTACTCCATTGGCAGCAATAACAGGAAATTCTTTTCAACAAGTTCAATGGAGACGCATAAAGTAAAATATTTAAAATAAATTAGTCTGCAAGGTTGACGAAAAAGAAACCCACGAAAGAAAAGCATAGAAAGACAAGGATGTGTAAACAGCTTAAAAAAAATCTGTGATAAATTGAAACAGGAAGCCTAGGTCAGCAACACTATAAAAAAAATGTTTCAACGTGCAAACCAAAGTGCAAAAAACAAACAAAACTGAACAAACCACATCACTACTTGAAGAAAAGTGTAGCAAGGACATATAAGCACAAAAGAAACTAAAGGTGAACAAGCTAGAAAGGAAGCCACCATACACACACCACAGCAAAGACAGGACCGAGCAAACTCCACAAGGAGAGACTTTCCAGCTTAAAACTAAGAACCAACATAGGAGGTACAAGTGATGTGAAATGTGTCCTACCTGAGGCCAGGGCAGCCGGAGAAGGAGGTCCAGCCTCTCCACCGCTCTTTTGGCTCATGGTGGGTTTGTCCTGCTGTTCGGCCGGGGGCAACTGTAGCTCTTTAGGGAGTAGGTCATACACTGACTCTGAAAGAAAGACTTGACTAGATCAGTATGTGTAAAGTTGGGTGAGCAGAGGTGGATACTAGTGAAGTATTTGTTACTTTCTACTGAAGTACATTTTTCAGGTATCTGTACTTTATCAGTGTTTCTTCTTTGGAAAACATACTTCAATACACTTCATAAATGTAAGTTGTTGTCTTATATTTAATACTAAAGTACATTAAATTTCTAGTACTTTTACTTGAGAAGTAAAAAGCACTAGATTTTTCATGTAATTAGGTATTTCGATAGCATTAGCTCTTGGTATCAGCTTAATAATAAAGAAATAATGAAGCACTGATATAAACATATTTAGGTTGGGTGGTATGAGCAAAAATTCATATGCCAGCCAGTTTTTTTAGAAATGGCGGTATCCGATATATATCCGGTATTTTTTACAAAAGGATAAAAATGTTACTTGAAAGTCAAAGCCTTTATTTAAAGTGACACTTTGTAGTTTTTCAACCTTCATAATACATTTTTCAAGACCCTTGTGATGGTACATCGACTAAAAATATGTTGAATGACATGTCTACCATTTCCTAAATCTGCTTTACGGCATACGTCACCTTCTCCACTTCCTCAAATTCGGACGTAAGAGCGTAGATTTATTTTCCTGATGTTTTTGTTATGGCCGAAGCAGCAACTAAGAAAAAGAAACCCAAGGTTTTGTCGGACGAGACCAGAAAGAAAAAACGGGAGAGTGACAGAATAAAAAGAAGTATGAGGATCAATATTGGGCCAACGTTCGCTCGCTGGCGTGAACTAAAGGAGGAGGAGGGGTTCCTGACCGATGCTGACTTGGCCCTCATGCTTTTAGACTAGTAAGTAATGTTATATTGCTGGCATATACAATTTAAGTCCTGTCTGGCACCCGAACATTGTTTTTTACCTGAATTTTACTGGAGGCTACTTGGAGAGTGTAGAGAGAGACTTATATCACGTGATACTGTGGCGCCGTGGGAGCGTCATGGACCTACGACACGGGCGAGCCTGGTTCGATTCCAATTTAAGGCCATTTTTTATATAAACTTTAACCAAGCAACCACCGTTACGACTGGCTTGAAAACGTGAGCTACGCGATCTTTTAATGTTTGAAATAAAATAAAACCCATGAAATTATATTCATATGACATGCAGGAAGGTACATCTTGTGACCTAAAGAGTTGTCTTCTTTTCCTTTGCGTCAGTGCTGGGGCACTTGTGGCCTCTAGGGGAGCTAGACATGTAAAATACATGTCTAGCACCCACTAGTGGCCAAAAAGTTCCACGGTGTGCCTTTAAACAGTTTGCATAATCTTTGTGGCTGAAGTTGTACCATTAAGTTGTAAACGCTACCTAATAAACTATCTATTCCACTTCAAATCAAAACAAAAATTAATGTTATACCATGAATGCAGTAGCATATATAAAAACAATCATCTTTGTTAGAGCCTTTATCTTTCAAGAAATTACTGTATGCTGATGTCCTTGATGGGTGGTGAATGTTTGTCATACCAAAGTTGTTTAGCTGGGTTAAGTTGACTTTATATACAAACCAGTGAAGTTCTTAATCATTTCTTTTTTTTAACATTGCTTTGTGCACATGGGCATTATCATGTAATATGATCTTTAATCTATAATATAATTATGATTATAGAAAAGTGTCCTGCCCATACTATTGAAATTATTAAATCCATAAAATTAGAAACACACAATTCTCATTAATATACTGAACTGTCTGTAGCATTAAGATTTGTGTTCACAGAAAATACTACATAAACATAGTCAAACCTCTTCATTAGAAGGGGGTGTCACAGTCCTTTTGTCCTTACATTGTATTCCAGTCACAAAAAATGGACAAAACTTAAAAAAAAAACATATGATCCAAAATAATAAAGATTATACAATCAGTTGTGGTTCTGGAATCTGATTGGCTGAGTGCTACGTGCAAACTGAAACTATAACGCACACACATTCATTCTCTGTTTCATTCACACACATCCTCCCTTATTATTTCTCACTAATAATCTCATTGATTCACACTAATAGCTTCACTGAAGCAGCACAGTCATTTATTTCTAATTCTAAAGTGATGTTTTAAAATTAAATAACAGAGACTTGTTTGTGGCTGTTATACTGGGCTTTGAATCTGAGGAAAAAGTTCCCCACAAAATATATTTTTTTAAAGCCAAAAATGATATGCCATTATTTATTATTGGGGATGTGCATTTATGTCATTTTTTCATTTCGATTAATCCATAGGTCTTAAGAACGAGTACTCGATTAACTGGGGGCGAGGCAATCAAAGGGGCGGGTACACGTCATGGTGAAAATTAAAATATTTTTTATTAAAAACACTCAAATAAAACTTAATTTGAAGAAACTATGACAGAACAATGAACACATGTATGTTTATATATTTAAAGAAGAACATTTTCTGGAGGGCATTAAACTTTGGTGAAAATCATGAAAAACGCTGGCGCTGGCTGGCAACTTTTTTTAAAAACGCTGGCGGTGAAAGAGTTAAGCAGCTTTAAGTGTTTTGCTACCATTTTAGCGTATAGCTGTGTCGCGTCGTCCTCTTACCTCAGTCAACATGTAATGTTAATGCTCGTATGGCTCTCTGGTATCTCTTGACATTTGATGTTTAAATATGAGATCATAACCCATTGAACTTTTGACGGCGCTGTACATTTTGCAGCTGACTGACTGTATTTCCGAAAATCACGGCATCCTTTTAAACCATAGTGCCTTAGTGATGTAAGTTGTGGCCGGCTTCGCGGGCTGCCACGCATTGCGCGGATCGGCGGGCTGCCACGCATTGCGCGGATCGGTGGGTTGCTGCGGCGCGGTCGCACTGAATTATCTGTTTGTTTCTGAATCACGCATGGTAATGTTACTGATGTCATACGTCGGTCTGCGTAGCTCGACACAACGTCAAACACGCATCTCCAGACCCAGTCTTTACTACCACATGCGCTTGTAAAGCTAACCAGACTTCCAAATGCCGCAATATCCACAATAAAAAAAAAAATAATAATAAACCCACATGAACATCGTTTTCGTGATCAATCATCGATGCCACGTTCGAGTACTCGAGCAATCGAGTACTCATGCCCATCCCTAATTATTATTATTATAGTTTCACATTAACATGCACATTGCACAACTCGCATGGGGGTTTGTGGGCTTCACTTTATGCGAGAGAGCTTGTAGAGAGAGGATTCCTTCTTGCACGCACATGAACTTAATGCGTGCGTCTTGGACTCCTAGCATCTGAAATAAATCCAGCATCATAAGCAGCTGCGCTTCTCTCTGTCTCACGTGCACACGGTCTCGCATCTGTCTGAAGTCTAAACATAAACTAAAGTAATTATCCTTACATATTTGTTCAGTTTTATGCATTTCATGCGAGCTGAGGCAAACTATGCCTTTTGTTTAAATTAAATATAACCCGCTGCATCTTGGCGCCTCTCTCACTCTCGCGCACATGCAGAGAGCTGCGCTCTGTCCGAAGTCAGATCACTAGGAAGTAATCCTGTTTATGAAATCCATTTCAAGGAGTTGTAGCAATACATCCCTCGTGTTTAAAATATAAATCTTGTTCCGCTGGAGCGATGTTTTTAAAGGCACCTCTAAGAGTTTTTTCCCTCGCTCGGCAAGCTGACCAGACTTGACATGGGGGCATGGCAGCATCGACGATCCCATTTTTTATTCGAAGTTGTGACTTAATTTCAATTGATATCGAAATCGTGACACCCTTAAATATTACAATCCTCTGAGTGCAGCCACAGTTTTTGAATGTCTACATTCATGAGGCGCATCCAAGCATCACAAAGAGTTTCTGCGTGCTTCTCCATGTTGCGTACTTGCTGGGACGGGCGGGCTCGAGCAGGGCGCGTGCGTGAGTCGCATCAAACCATATCGATATGAACGGTATTTGTTAATTCCGCATCGCGTATGAAACTCATATCTGTATATCCCCTAAATCCGATATACCGCCCAGCCCTAAGCTACATTTAAAAAAATAATTAGAAAAGCAAAACAAAACAAAAAACTTTTGTTTAAATGTAGCTTAAATAAATTGATTGCAACCACTTACCTTAAAAATCTTAAACAAACTTATCCTTTTGCCAGTGTGGCAAAATTTTAAAATAATTCCATTTTTGTGAAAGACTTTTAATAGAGATCAGATTCAGAGCAATCCTCAAAACATACACAGAGTTTGAACTGATTGCCCTAAGAAAATACTTCCAGATATTATAAGTTGGGTAAGAGCGGCACCTGATGAATAATAGAGGAAATACGGATTGCCAGAAAAACTTGTCACTGGCAAGGAAGCATTTTCTCTTAATTGACGAGTTAACACATCTAATATCTGTATCGGCCTAAAAAAATGCATATTGGTTGGGCTCTTATATATATATTAGAGCGAGCTATATTGATTGTGAATTATTATCCAGCCCTAACATAACATGCATTTTATAGTTAGGCCCCATTGTTTTCTGTTTGCAAAGAATACAAGGTCATGCAAGTTTTTTCATTTATACAAAAATTTTGGTTTTACGCCTTTTATTTTTTACTAACCACTGAAAAACAACTAAACTTGGACTTTGTCTTGGAAGAGTTTCAGACACTATTTTGTATCTTCTTTATGGAAAGTACCATCTCACCATTCAGGCACAGCTGCCGTATCAGTGTAACAATTTAGAGAAGTGTAAACTGAACAGGCAAGGAGAAAGGAAATCAGAGCCTGGATCAACACTCCCCTACAGAAATGCTTTGAATAAAAGCCCTGGTGCCTATCGTGAAACTGGGGTGGTCAGCAGGATTGCATAACACATGCTCTACATTCCTGCTATTTGAACACTATGCATCCATGGACTACAAAGAGATAATGGAAACACCCAACTCTACTCGTCCTTGTTTAAGGACTAAAGGAGAGCAAAAGCACTTAAAGCTGAAAAGGAGGCCACAATAATAAGTGTCACAGTAATTACACACTTCACCTTGTAAATCCTTACTTTTTAAAAACCTCTACCAACCACAGGTTGCACCACAATGAAAGCTATTATCTACAAATGCAGAAGGTTACATTTACTGAGCGCAATTTCTAAATAAGATATATTTATAACTAGTACAAAGTTTAAGAAAGATATTAAAAGTAGGGCTGTTAAAATGAATGCGTTAATAACGCGTTAACACAAATTCATTTTTAACGTGCGATTAACCCAATGCACAATTTTTGTTTGACCCTTGGTCTAGCCCAGGGGTAGGCAATGCCGGTCCCCTGGAGTGCCAATGTCCTGCAGAGTTTAGCTCCAGCTCTTATCAAGCACACCTGAATAAGCTAATCAAGGTCTAAAGAGTCACCTGAAAACTACAAGTAGGCGAGGTCTTATGCACACACACATTGATGCATATAGGCATCAATATAATGTATAATGCATACATATATTTTGAAATATAAAAATGTAAAATAAACAGAACAGCATTAAGCATTAAAAGGTGAAGTGACAACCGAAAAATATGCAGTGTGTACGGGACTATCGTAAACGAACTAATCGCTGGACTCCCTGTCTGCTAGTGGTGCAACGGATCGCAGTTGATCCGTGATCCGTACGGATCACGACCCACGGTTCGGCTCGCATGTGATTCGCGGATTAATACGCAAATTTAAATAGGGAAAGTTTATCATTTGTAAGTGTTATAAAGGTTTGCAAATGTTAACATTCAAGTGATTTTAAACAGTTTAACTGCAAAACGGCGCTAAAGTGATCAGTTTACTTTACGCACAAACGCACGCGTGCGGTTGAATGCGTCCGGTCCAGCTCGAGTCAGACATCATCCTTCAAAGATCAGAACTCTTGATGTTTAAATTTCAGAGAGTTGCGCTACTCTCTCTCATACTGTAGTGTATTAAAATACATTTGGCTAATAGAGCAATGAAAAACAACGTAACGTTTTTATGTGGGACGACTGTAATGCTGCGCCGTCTGTAATTCGCCCTCTGTCTGTGTCTGTGCGCTCGTTTAAGGGGACTCGGTAGTGCACAAACGGAGAGATGCAGTCTGTGCATATTTGGTCTTAAAGAGACAGTAAGCTCAATTGACCTACTTAAGTCTGTGTCATTAATGTTAATCAAAGAACCCAAGACAAAGAGAAAATCACTTCTGAAGCTTTAAAAAAATAATAATTACATTTAATTAATACAATAAATGCAGTGTTATTATTCATTTGATTTCTGTAACTAATGATTTTAGACCTTACTTAATGTGCAACCTTGTTCTTTTTATAAATGTTTGTAATTTCTTGATTTGTTATTAGAATTTTCCCATACTTTTTTTTTGCTGATCCGAAAAATGATCCGATCCGTGCCTCAAAATCCGTAATGTGTCCGAACCGTGAGTTTTGTGATCCGTTGCACCCCTACTGTCTGCTTTTTTCCATCGTTCTTTAAAAAAACCGTTTCCTCTTTGTCCACTGGCTCCTCTTGAGATGTTTTCTCTGCAGACCTCTCAACGCCTACGATGTTGTAACCCCAAATTTTTTAAAGGTGTGGCTCCTCTAAAAGTGTCCGGGAGAAACAGTATACTTTTTTTTGCCCGCTGCGGTGGCCGGTAGGTGAAGCGAGTTTACCCGACACGACCCAAATCACCCGCATTTGGCTGGTGGTGGTTGCTAATTTCCATCCCTGGTCTGGAGCGCCCAAACTCTTTGAAGATGAAGAAAGTGACGCAGTCACGTTTTCCGTGTTATATTAGACATGAATTGTGAAGCAAATGTTAAGAAATTGAGCACCTGACATCACAGACCAACTAGAGATGCACCGATACCGATACTGGTATCGGCCTCGATACCACATTTTCTAAAGTACTCATACTCGTTAAAAGTCCCTGGATACCAGGGATCGATACCACGGTCTGAGAAATGTCTATGTTTGTGTGGCGTGTAAGGGGTTAATGCCTCTTGTGTTGTCCAAAGAGGCAGAGTTTACAACAAACTGGAAAACTAGTCCCTTGTTTTTTTGTTAAATTATATGACTAAAGCTGTTACCTGTAAATTTAAATCATATTTTTTATTAAGTTCTCGGTATCGGTATCGGCAAGTACTGAAATGCAAGTACTCGTACTCATACTCGTATTCCAAAAAAGTGGTATCGGTGCATCCCTAAGACCAACTAATCGATAATGAAATTCGTTGACAATGATTGTCTTTTTTTGCTGACTCGACTCCTCCCCTGATGTAACAACAACTATATTAAAGGAGTTTTATATACAGCAGTCAACAGACGACCTTGTAAAAAAAGAATAAATCCTTTTATTAGTTTTTGGTTTTGCTTGAGCTAGAAACAGCTACTAAACATAAATAAAATGTGCAAAATGTAGGTATGCGAGTAAAATTTTCAACATGTTTAAATGCTAAAACTAGCTTGAAAAAAGCTTTAAAATGACACCAAGACCATGTCTATGGGTTAAAGAATAACAAAATACAGGCCATTTGAACCTCGAAAGTCATTACTTTATCTTGTCCCATTGTTTTCCATTTTGCGGGTGGAAGGCTAAAACTCTGGTGCGCGTCGTTCAAATTCATTGAAATTGTGTTCACTTGTAGTTTAGCAATTAAACTAAATGTATATTACAATTTCAAGAATGTTTTTACTCCGCACATCACCTGAGGAAATCCGAAGTTGCGTCAAGGGGAACCAAACTGACAGCCGCGATAGGAATGCTCCGATCGATCGGCCGCCGATCGGTATCGGCCGATAATGGCATTAAATGACTCGATCGGTGCTCGCTAAATCTGTCGATCTCATAAACCGATCTTTCTGTTTACTTTTGTCATCAAAAGGATCCTGAATGCGGCTACGTAGCGCGAGATTTTTTACGTAGCGCGAGCATTTTTACAACCCGTTGCTCATGTGCGGCGTGCAGATTTGTATGTCTCTCTTTGCCTTTACAGAGATATGTGTATTTTCTATGCGGACGCGCTCCGGTCAACAGCGCGAGGCGTCTCTTCACATCCCCATCAAACAGCGTATACAACACATATCTATCATGGACAATTGCATCCTCATGCCAAAAGTTTATTATTTGCATGCGTTTTAAAGTTTTGAGCGTTTAAACTTTTATTTTCCTCACAGCTGCTTGTCTGCGTTCAGCCGCCGCCCACACACAGCAGCCTGTCATCAGTGCACGTGAACAGAGCGATCTCTCTCTCTCTCACGTCTTAAAGCTGCAGTAACCTAATTCATCTCTCAATAAAATCACTCTCTGCTCTTGACTAAAGAACTTTTATACTTCATACGAATGCATGTATATTTAATTTATACAGTAAAGACTGTGAAGTGTTTAATTTTCAGTAATTTTAGGAGACATAAGCCTTTTTAAAGCCATATTAAATTTCTCTTTGCAGAATAAATATTTGTTGTGCTTATTTATTTGAGTCTCTATTAAAACAATAATATACCTAATTACTGCAAGTAATATAACAAAGGCAACATCCGTGCTATTATTTTATCTAGAAAAAATGTAACAGTTACAGTCATCAAAGAGCTTGCATATCAGCTTTTAAAAAATCGGTATCGGAATCAGTATCGGCCGATCACGAAGATTACATATCGGTGATCGGTATCGGCTGCAAAAATCTTGATCGGAGCATCCCTAAGCCGCGATAGTGAAGATTCTCACATACCTACAAAAGGGTATTGGAAAAAGCTTGCGTCTGACCGAGCAGCTATGGTTGCGCGTTTCACACACAAACACGCACCTCCCCAGACCACGTCGAGTTGTTGACACTGGGCTTGTTGGACTTCATTGGGCGCCGCAAGAACCGACAGCCGGATGACGTCAAAGTATCGCGAGAATGATTCGAGAAATCATACAAAGTCTAATTTCGTCTCGCTCTCGTGGTATTTTGACGTCAAACAAGCCTACTGACGGCAGCAAAAGCGACGCATGTGCTTTTAACTTGTAAAACTTAAAGGTGTATGGGTAATGTAGTCTCTGCTCTGGGTGGGACGAATTAGGAAACGTGCATTGTGGGCGCTCTAAAAAGCGGCAGCGCAGCCAAAGGATTAAACCTCTGATTTAAACAGATTTAAACTGAGTACCGGCACGTACCTGCCCATCTTAAGCACTGATTTTATTAATTAGTTGTTGCAGCTCTAATAAAAACCTATATTTCAACCAAAATTGGCATTTATACTTTCTATAGCTCCATTAGACTGTGCACATTCCTAACCATTTAGACAGCATGGGTCACATGCTATTTGACTTAAGAAATCTTAAGTCATCCTCCCTACTCCTAACACTTTATGACCTTAAGAACTTTACTTTTTAACTTATCTTGATTTTACTATGATCTTCTCTTTAATTTTAAAAGGAAACGACTACATTTCTAAGAATTTTGTCACTAGGGGGAAGTCTTTGCACTAAAAATGTTCATGCATATGGCACAGGAATTTACCTAGGGTAAGCGGTTTGTTCAATTTGTGTGAAATTCAGACTCTGTTTTACATGTGCATGTCAAACTTGGCCACTGTATGTCATTTACATGGTTTTCTACTAACTTTCATTGTCACATCATCATACAAACGAACAATAATTTGTTGTTTTAACACGTAAGGTCTATCAACTGCTTCTTTCCAAAAAGACATTACAGGCTAGATGCTGATGTATCTAAATATATCAACTGATTCTGACTGATATGTGTCATCACAAGGAAATACAGATGAAATAACCCTCATTGACATGAAGACAGATCTTAGGTGTAAAGTTTTGTTTCCACACATGGCATCATCTAACATCGCACAGCTGTCTTGTCTATGAAATATTTGTTAAGACAAATGTTAAGACAAAAACCTTTTTGTCTGAGTCACTCAGAATGAGTGGAGCAAACACGTGCGCACACACATACACAAACATTTATTCACACCCCACGCGTGTAGAAATATAGATACATACATATATAGATAGATATACATGTACACACACATGTTCATAATACGCATTCACATAAACACAGACATACAAGCGTACACTCCCACACACACAAACACACAGTTAGCGCGTGCTCTCCTCTCGTGCTATCTGACGTTAGCAATACCTCACATTTATCCACAGCCAACTGTCACCATAAAGACTAACGTAGTAATAAATAAAGGATGCAATAGTTAGATTTTATGAAAACGCGTCCTTACCTTTGGAATAGAGTGATTTGGGAGAACTGGGGTCGATATCGGCGTTCAGGAGAGATATAAAATCAGAGGGCATGCTAGCATGCTAGTGCCTTATTAGAGCATAGGAAACGAGGCGAGTCTATCACTCTCAGCTTAAAACAGAAATGGGAAAAAGGGAAATTGTTTCAATCATAAAATCCTTACAAAAGGCGTACAGTACATAAACAGGTGTGAAAACACACTTAGACACGTTTAATGTGCCTTTTTTCATTTGACTAGCTAACAAGCGACGAGAGCCATTCACCTTACCCAGCGACTCCGCCCCCCTTCCGCGCATGCGCAATTCTTACGATTATTGTTCGACTGTACCCATTACAATATTGTTTGACTGTAATCACTGCATTATTAAAGTGGATTTAACAAATAATTTATTTTAACTGAATATGTTTCATTTTTTATTATTATATTATTACTATTATTATTATTATTCAACTTTAGCTGACATATTAATTCTATTGTTGGACTGTATCAACATTTCATTGTTCAGCTGTATGTCCGATTATTGCTTGACTTGATCTTTCAGTATTGTCGTTTAATATTTAGTGCTAATAAGGGTCATTAATATTAAGCAGAAGGTTTATTCAGATATTAAGCATACCTTGCAAAAACACTATGGCAATCATAGTTTAAGTGATTTTAATTGTATTTCTTAATACAATTGTTGTCAGTATAGTCCTGCAACATTTGTTGAAATATTTGCATGGTGCAATTCATTCCCATGTAAAGATTAGTTGTGATAATAAGTTTAAAGGAATAGCAAGCCAGCTTTGAGAAATAAAATAAAAAGATCCCACTCTCCCTTTACAGCTCTCTCCAAAGCCACGCCTGTGTCACAAGAAATGCTTTCAAATGACCTCATGTCTCATTCACTGGTAAGTAAACAATGCAGTACAAAGCACACATAACGTTACAATAATAAATAACCTAAACTTAGCCTCAATGCTTTGTGGTCATAAGACTTTCACAATCAGGCATTTACAGTACTGTATTGTAATATTTAGAACAACTTTGTTTTTTAATTGATATCACAGTTTGAAGAGACTTGACTTTCAATCAATAGGCTATGCATGTAGATAGGCTATATGAAAAATATTGTCTTCCCTAGCATTAAAATTAACTCTCAACTTTGCCAAAAATGTGCCAGTATAAATGTTCTTTCCTAATGGTTTGTGTTACCTTATCTTGTCACGTTTTCTGTATGTTTTAGACACATTTTCATAATCTTTTCATTTCTTTTACATAAACAAGGGGCATGCGGTCCATAAGCTCTGAATGTTCTGCATAAACAAGCAATTTGTGGATTTGCTAATTCATACTAACACTTTTAATTACTATAAATTACTTTCTTTGTATACCATAAAGCTACACAATAAAATCTTGGTATGTATATATATATATAACTGTGTGTTATATATTTATTTGTCAAAAAATTGTATTTTCTTTAAATCACCCAAGCTTAAAAATGAGCTGCTGCTGCCAGATCTCAATTACCAAAATTATAATTGTATCGAATCCAGAACTAACTAGACTAAATCAAATTAACCTCTTAAGTGGCGCAAATACCCTTTGATGGGGGGGGAGTGAAAATGTGAAATTCACATTTAAATGAATATAACTCTGGTGCCATTTTTTGGTCTAGAAGCCTAATCTTGGTCTTGTTTTAAAGAAGACACTTTGGGGGTTTAAATAAATATTAAATAAATAAATGATTATAGCCGTTTACGTTTATTTTAATTTATAAATAAAATTATAAAAATGTAAAATATTTTACAAAAGTAATAATGCAAACATGAAGTCTCAAGTAGTTCTGATCCAAATTTTAAGTTAAAATCACAAAAAAATTAAGTTTGTGTCACACTTTTAGTGATTTTACCAACAACGGCCACTAGGTGTCAATTGTTTGCTGCATACTCTTGTCACAAATTAATAAATTACTGTCACTGCATTATTATTACTGCTAAAACATTTTGAAATATGAAAACTACATTTTTAGAGCTTTCCAACAATATATAGTTTGTCAACATTTTCTGAAGATTGATATTATAGTTTTATGAATATATAATAATTATGCATTCCTATGGAGGGTGGCATGTAACAAAAAAACTGTCCTTACATTATTTTTAATATCAGATGACCTTGACATATGAAAACCTCATTTGGAGAGCTTTCTAGTGATATATAGTTTGTCATGTTTTTTAAGTTTAGATAGGGTTTTAGTGTTATAAATATGTAAAAACAAATTTGGCCCACCTGTGGCCCCTTGACATTTTAGAAACTGACTCTCACTACGTCATAATTCTCCCAAAATGGTGATGAAATATGAAAACAACTAGTTTTTGGAAAAACTAGAGCTTTCCAAAGATATATAGTTTGTCAAGATTTTTATGCTTAGACGAGGGTATTAGTGTTATAAATATATAAAAACACTGTGGTCCCACCTATGGGCCCATGACCTTTAAGAAAATGACTCGCACTTTGTCATTCCATGGTGATGATAAATGAAAACTACACTCTTAGAGCTTTCAAACAATATATAGTTTATCATGATTGGATAAGAATTCACATGCAAAACATTGAAGTAAACAAAGGTGTCTCTCCTGGCGGGACTGTGTCATTTCGCAAGATATACATTTTTTGTTACACACTCTCTTCATAAATGAATCAATTACTTTCCCTACATAATTTATTTCATAAAACACTTTTGAAATATGTATTCTAGAGGCTTAGACCTTTTCAACAATATAAAGTTTGTTCAAATTTACATGGAAAAAATATTGAAGTAAACTTAGGTGTCCCGCTCATGGGACAGAGCCACTTAACGGGTAAAAATGTCATAACTAAAACTATGTTTATAGTATTTTATTTTCTCTATTGGGATTTTTTTATGAAGACTTTCACCTTAAAATGCTAAATACAGATTGCAAGTAGACTATCTGAGTTTGTAATAGTCTTTGTTCTTGTTAACTATTTTGCATGTATTTAATCAATGTATTTTTAAAGCAACACTATGTAGTTTCCATGTAAAAATGGTATCAGACACTCTTCTGCAGGCAGGGGGAGGAGCGGGGCTGTGTGCTCTACCCTCCACCGCCACTTTCAGAGTGTGCTTGTAGCAGCTAGGAGGCTGCTCAGGTTGCAGCAACAGTACAATTTGTCCAGTTAAAAGTTGTTCTATCACTGAAATAATTTTAGAGACATTATTTAAAGGTAAAACAACTACATAGTGTTGCTTTAAAAGAATGCTTATATGTGTATTTATTATTAATGGGTTTAATAAATATTTATAATATGCTACTAATAGGCCTTCTATGTTAACATTATTTCAAATTCTTAATTAAAATACTTCTGAAATACATTTAAACTGACAAATAAACTGTCTTAATGATTATTTGTCTGTGATTTAGCAGATGCGCAGTACCATTTAAATATGAAGTATGCCATTTCTGTGGCACATAATGCAATAAAAAAATACATCACCCTTTCGTGTCTGACCTGAACCAACCTAAACAACACAGTAGCAGCTCTTTCTGGTGCTTGTGAAGGCACATCTCAACAGGTAAGTATAGTCTACTTTTAATAAAAGATCCAACATAGAACTACTTTTAACTGTGTTGCTTTCAATAATGAAATTAAGCTTAAAAAAAAATCACCGGGTCTTGACATGACATGATGCCACCGCGCATACCCAGTTAAAACAATCACAGCGCACCACTGGCATGAACATACATTGCTGCCACCACCAGCTTTGTTGTTTTTAATGGTCATCCCTATTTACGTTTCACTCTCTTTATGAAGAAGAAACTGAAAACTGTAAAAAAAAAAACTATTTTCAGAACAACAGGCAAAAGTCCGAATTTATTGTTGACCTCTCTTTGCACTAAACACATCTTGAACTCTTTTGGGGAGACTGAAGTCATTTTATTTTTTTAAATTATGATTTAATTTCATTTAGGTTTATGAGAGTCTGCTGGGATTGCTCAACTATAAGTAGAGCTCACACTAAATACTTAGCACTTTATTTTATAATTTTATTCTGTGTATTAAATGGAACATATCATAAAAATCAGATTTTTTTCATGTTTAAGTGCTATAATTGGATCCTTAGTGCTTCTATCAACCTAGAAAACGTCAAAAAGATCAACCCAATAACTTTGTTTTGGTTAACCATTCTCTGTAAGCTTTTGAAAAAAAATAGGTAATTGAAATTAGGCTCCCTTTGTGATGTCAAAAGGGGGTAATACCGCCCCTTAATCTGCACTATCCAACCATGACACTGCCAATTAGTGCAGAGATCAGCTCATTTGCATTTTAAAGGACACACCCAAAAACGGCACATTTTTGCTCACACCTACAAAGTGACAATTTTAACATTTTATAATAAATAAATGATCTATATATGATATTTTGAGCTAAACTCCACATACAAACTCTGGGAACACCAAAGATTTATTTTTCTTTTAAAAAAAGTCTTGTGAAATGTCCCCTTTAATACTGCAAATTTTCTAATTGTATTCTATAAAGAGACTTAATTATATATTCTCACTATACCATTGCAAAAATCTAATGGTGGCATGATGGCCTAAGACTTTTACCTAGGACTGCAAGTCTCCCTTTTCCACATCCTTTTCTCCAGTCTTTTTCTCCAGTCTATTGTATACAGTCTCCTTTCTCCTGTATTGGTGTGTCATGCATAGTGGCAATCGTGTGGTGGCTGACTGTGTTGTACTCTGCTGGGACCCTTTATGTGTCAGTGCTATGCTGCAGTGACAAAGAGAGTGACTGTGTGATTGTGCATGTAGGGGTGGGGAAGACAGAGAGAGGGAGAGAGAGAGAGAGATACTGAAAAGAGATACAGAGCGTGCACGAGGCAGGAGGTGCTCCCTCTAATCCCATTTGAGACGCCAGACAGCACTGCACCGGCTGCTACAATAGACTTAATGGAGGCTCAGGCAGACTCTAGCGTTGCAGGTAAGATCAAACATTTATCAAGCAGCACTCTGCGACGCATTAAAGCATGTACGCTCCTCGCATTCAAAAGCTCGCTGTAAGAGCTGCCACCATGTCTTTATTTTTGATACGCACAAACAAAGCAAGCAGGCAGAGGAAGCCGGCAGGGTCTGCCCAGCGGCGTGCATCTTGCGATTATGCATGCATAAGGATAGAGGCACAGCAACTTGGACATGTTTAGGGTGGTGGCTTATAAATTCTACCATAAATTGACTTTTTAAATAATAGTATGAAGAAATGACAAAGATCTTGAGTCAGAGGAAATACAGAACAGTGGATTTGGGATGCGACCCTTGCATAAAATTTGACATTGAGCTGCATCTTTGCAGCAGTTGTGTTGGGACAATGGGAATTGGGAGCCACTGAACGGTGCTAAAAATACTGTATGGTTTATTTTGGCATGCATGGTTTAGATCCATAGCTCAGAATAGTCATATTTCTATATATTGCAATACATGCATCAATATTTGCATGGCTAACACACACAATAACAGAACAACACAGTAGAACCCAAAAGCATCATCATAGCTGGGGTTTTCTGTGTGGGTAGGCTAATGAAAGGTATGATGTAGAGACCTGCAGACTGCGGAGAGCAACTGCAGCTGAGAAACTCTGTATCATCCCATATCTAGTCCAAAAACAACAATACAGAAGACGTAGATCAAGTTATATTCGGTCTACTTGTCTTCTTGTCCCATGTGTGTAATTGAACTGTCTTCAATGATATAAAACGCTAGTATGCTTTGATTGCCGCTGCGAGAAATCAATAGCGGTCTGGAGGATCTTTAAATACTGAGTGAAACACAAGCGTCTTCTGTTTCACTTCTTTGGCAACCGCTGACAAACCCCATTAGAGAGCAAGACATGGAGAACAAGAGCTCAGCTGTGGGCATGTAGCGAGACTATTGTTTTCATTAATGTATTGCACTAAGTGACACTAGCAATCTTTGGTTAAATTTGATGTTTTACTTTTTATTCACTATAACTATGGCTGAACAAACCCCTAACCCATAGTTTTAAGCTTTGACTTAATGAAGTATTTGGATGTACTATTTTACCTAAAAAAATTAAAAGTCCCTTAGGTTTACATTTTAAATAAACTCTTTTATGTTAAAGGTGACATAGAATGATTGAACGGGGTATTTATCCTTGTTCTGTGATGTGACATGTAGAAAAAATTTGTTTTGTTTGGGTCTGTAATACCTTAGAAGCTTCCTAAAAACCTCTCTCAGATAGCTCTATTATGGTGGGGGATTTTAAACAAGGGGTTTTGCACCTATTTGGCTCCCCCTATTGGCTTAACTGGCAATCTCATTACTGATTGGCTGACTTTGCTGCCACTCAAAAAATGTAGCCAATTATTTTAAAGTGGAGGGGCAGTGAGATGCCTGTGATGTCATAAGCATCAGTTTTTCAGATTGGGCCGTTTTCTGGCTGACGTTTCTAAAAGAGGAATTTCTATGAGACTGAGATGTTTAGCATGTCTAGCACTTTTTGTATGTTCGTGAATGTGGGTAGACTACCATTATTCAACAAAGACAAGGTAAAAATGTTTTCTCATTCTCTGTCCCCTTTAATAAAATATCATAGACTTAAGAGCGGGCTCATTTGACTTTAACATTAAAACAACCATCTAGCAACTACAAAGTTAAAATGCTAGGAACCATTGAGAACAACATAGCAATATGTTAACATCCATTTCAAACACATTAGCAACCACATAGCCACCACCATGGTAAATACACATATGGCAGCAAGTTTTTGCATGGGCAAGCAAGACTTACACACTGAAACCAAAAAACTACCTACTGTTTTTTTTTTTTATTAAACAGTACCTTGTTTGTGTGGGTGTAGTATGAATACATTTCAGACACATGTTTTCCTTGTCATGTGACCCGTATGTCCTGTGACATAATCAGAACAACTTTGACCATAATTTACGTATGTGTATACATTTCTTGGTACCAAATTCACATAAACAGCTACCCACTTCACAGATTTATGGTATTCTTTAGTATATTCACGTTTTTGAATTTGGCGGCTTCTCAGCTAGTGTGGCATCACAGGATAGTAAAGTGTCGAATGCACACTTAGGGGCAGATTTACTAAAATCTTGCGTCAGCAAACCATAATAACAACTGTTGGGATTTACAAAAGACGCGCAGTGGATCATTTGCGCTGAAAAGGTGTGGTGTAGTTATTTTTGCGACATTCCACTTTTTTTGAAAATATGTTCATTTCCAGCTCCCGTAGGGTTAAACATTTGATTCTTACCATTTTGGAATCCATCCATTCAGGAAAAATATCAAAACTCTTTGGTTATTTTTTAGCGCAATGCTAATGGTCTAATCAGATTCAATGGATTATGCTAAGCTATGCTAAAAGTGCTAGCGCCAGACCCGGAGATCGGCTGAATGGATTCCAAAATGGTAAGAATCAAATGTTAAACCCTAGGGGGAGCTGGAAAATGAGCATATTTTTTTTTTTTAAAAGTGGAATGTACCTTTAATGCATATGCATTTCCAGGAGTTATCCTTTCAGACGCATGGTTTATGGGAGGAGATTATTTAAATGATTCATGCAACACGATTTACAAATGTTTGCGCGTGTGTTATTACTGGTATTTGCGTCATTATTTAACGTTTAAAAAAGCGTGTCTTAAATCATTTTGGCTTGAAATGGCTGCAATTGTTGCTGATAGGAGGAAGATTTTGCCAAACCATGTTACTTTTTGTTTGCTGGAGGAAATAAAAGAGGAGTCACTAGGAGAAGTCACGCAATAGCAGGTGTTGCAAAACTTTTTTTTAACCCTTTTTTGTCCTTTGGATCTTTTCAGTGTACTATGGCTTCGTTAGCTGGAATTTCAGCTGGGATGTCCGTGGTGCTGAACTCAGGCCCATCAGGCGTTAGTAGGTCAGACACACATGAAGAGCATCAGCTCTGCTTATTTGCGACCCAATTTGCGCTGCTTTTGCATTGGTCATTATGGAAATCAAATCACCTGTTGCGCCTGTGTAATTTAATTTGCACCTTTTTATAATATAACCCGCAGATATTACCACTTCCCTTCTGTGCTTTTTTGGAATTGCGCTTTTGTGTTAATTTGCCCCATTTAGTAAATCTGGCCCTTATGGTGCTTCTCAATTTGCTTTCTAGTTTTTTCACTCCTACGTCCTACGACCTGAAAACCAATCAAGCTCTGTCATCTTGTAGGACATCTCAATTCTCTAAGTGTGACTTCCTATGCGGAAGTGTTTTGTCAATTAAACCTGAGGCACATATAAATCTCCTCCCACTTCACATCATTGTGTCTTTTAATTATTTTCAAAAATGCAAAAATGGAAGCAGAAGCAAAAGGAAACAAGGATGCAGAAATAAGAACTGAAAAGCACCCTTAGTTTAAGTCTAGCTGAAAGTAGCAGTTCATCCTGGGCCTTTTTATATACTATTTATTTAGACATATACTACTTGTCTTACATACGTAGGCAATTTTGGATGCAGCTACAGTCTCTTGGGCAAATATTATATATTTCTTTGTTTCAAGTTGATCATTAAGGTTATGTAAGGTGGTATTTTTAGTTTTATAAAAACAATTTCGGCTCCTATTTCTTTTTAGAGCCACTAAAAGAGTTTCAGAAGCTTCTTAAGTCCTCCAGCTCTGCCAGTCTCACCAGTGAGGCGTCCCACAATGCTTCAGGAGAACAACATTTTGGTACTCCAGCACATCACGGCAGTCAGGTGCTGATCACAGAGAAACGACGTGAGTAAAAGTGGGAACAGCACCGATTAATCACAAAATTTAAAGAAATAGAATAAAAATAAAGGTTATATTTACTTCCCCCACATTCTCATTACAATGTAAAATATAGTGATATGTTTTTAAATTTAAAAGTATTTATGCTATTTATATGTAAAAATGTGTCTTCATGATTTTTATATGCATTACAATAAAGACCTTAGATTCGGTTTGAAATACTGAGAAGCATATGAAGAGCTCAGATGCAAAACCCTTTAAGTGCGACATGTTTTCTTGTAAGTGAGCATTTTTTATTTGATCAGACTCCTAATGGATTCTGCCAACCGGTTTTCTGGATGGCCTGAGGCAGCGATAAAGTGGATTTGAAGCTAAATTATTTGAAAAATATAAGCAGAGAGCATTCGGTTAATATTATTATCTCATTTTTGACGGAGGTGACATTTAGTGGCTTTTGCATCAGCTCCTCGTATGTTTTCAGTAATGATCGTATAATATTGAGGGGGTTGTGATTGTAGTTTTCATTATTAGTGAGTTACCTACCATTCCCTCCAGAATCTACATGCCCTGATTACAGTAATGATGAGCTAATGCCAATACCTGAGAAAAAAATACACAAAAGCAAACCATTGAATTATGTTAATGAGATTTTTGGAATAACGGGAATGAGCAATGTTTTCCATTACATTTCAAATTTGAATTGTCTTGAAAATAATGTCACACAACAAAAAATGTTGTTGTAATTTTCCCAATAATGCAAATGTCTTTACTTACAGTTTGGGTTAAATGATGACCCAGACACATTTTTTGTGTGATTTACAAATAACAATACGCTGGAAAAAAATATATATAGTGCATAATTTTTGTATGGAGCCCCTAAGGGGACATAGAGCAAAAATGAAATAAAGTTTAGTTTGTTGTGCTTACGTGAAACTATCGTGTGCGCATGTGAAACTATCGTGCGCACGCGATAGTTTCAGGTGCGCATGCCATAGTTTCACGTTAGCATGCGATAGATTCATGTGAGCACGCAAAACTAAACTTTAAAAATAAAAAATTCAATTCAAATAATTCAATGGTTTGCTTTCTGCACATAAAGGTTTCGCGTGAGCACATGAAAATTTAATGTGAGCACGCAAAAGCTTCACATAAGCACATGAAACTTTTTAACTTTAGATTTTTTTACTTCAACGTCACATTAGGGGCTCGGTATTTTTGCATCCACTTTTTTCAGTAAGTTTAAAAAAAAATTTAAGCAATTGCTTAAAATTTCATGTAAAATTCACTCAAAAAGTAGATGCAAAAAATATGCACTATATTTTTAAGTAAATCCAGCATATTATTTTTAATCCACTGCCCAGTTAGTTATATTTACTAAAATAATTCAAGTAGTTTTAAGCCAAAATTATTAATTTAATTTCCTTCTTACAAATTTTACGTGATTTGCTAAATAATGTGTGTGTTCATTTAGAATTTCTCACTTTTTTTGTGTTATTTTTACTAAAATTTGGTTAAAAAACAATAATTATTATATTTTTTATAGAATTTACTCATTTTATTTATTTAAATTTACTAAGCCACAAAATCATTTATTACAGTATGCTAAAGAAAAGAAATAAGTAGATTATTGCAAGCTGAAAAATAACAAATGAAAATACTCATGGTGATGTTGGTTACGTTGGTAGCTGTGATCTGTGTCTTTTGTCTGATCTCAGAGCCTCTAAGCAGCGTGTCCTCATTGGAGGTTCACTTTGATCTCCTGGACCTGACGGAGCTTACAGACATGTCTGATCAAGAACTGGGAGAAGTGTTTGCTGACTCTGATGATGAGAATCACACAGAATCTCCAGCGAGTGAGTCACATCAAACGTTTGAAGATATCAGGAGATATTATATGAGATATTATGATGATATCCTAAATTGAATTTGTGTGTGTGTGAGAGAGAGAGAAACATCTCAATTTCAAATTCGAGTCGCAAGTCGCATAGTATGACAATTTGAGACGCAGCCACTAAGAGAGTTTGCCTATGGCCAACAATCTAAAAAGTTGGTGAAATATTGCCGTGGTCCTCTTCATTAGTTTAGCATCAGTCAGTCAATTGTTATGAAGGTGTTTTTCATTGTTTGGTTTTCTAAGTTCACCCCACAGATCGCCAGCAGCCCCCATTACCCCGATTTCCACACAGCGGGTACGTCCGATCGCCCTCTTGGACTCGTGGCGGAAAGGGGGAACAGCAGCCAAGAGACCGAAAACACCACAGCGACTCGGAAAACACAGAGCCTGTGCTGAAAATAGAGCGCTCTCAATCCCAGCAGCCTTGAGACAGCCCAGCCGCTTCAGGGGCTCAGGGAGAAAACAAAGCCCTTACATGGGGAACAGAGGTTCCTCCTCAAGCAAAGAAATGAGGAACCACTGGGGTCAAAAGACACTGTGATCCCACCTAAAGATAAAGAAATCCCTTTGCCCGTTTTGAAGGGTAAGGAGACAGCTCCAAAGCTGGGGTAAGTGTAGACTTTTCCCCAAGACCGGGTTCTTGGGAGACCTCCCTGTGACTTGGTCACATCTAACTACTGACTTGTGTGACTACTGCATATGGAGACCTTGAAGCATGATGTAGCATTATGTGACTAAAGTAATCGGAGAGAAATGTGAATCTGAAAAGCAACTGAGGACTTTCACATGGACCCGCATGGATCAAGAACAGTGCAATGTGTCAAAGCAGAATGCTTCAGTTGAGATAGGACACATTCAGAGCGGCTACAGCATGGTTCAAGACATGCTTGTTGCAGTGGTTTGACAAAGAGGCTACAAGAATGACCAACAAAAGTGTCCTTTCAGAGATTCTGCATGAAAATTGGATGACAAAGTTCATGTCTTAAGCCAGGAACATACTCTACACATCTACATGAAGGCAAATGTGTCCATTTCACTGCATTCAAAAATCAACTATTGGCTGCATTCTCAGCATTACCACTTGGGGAGCTATATTGGGCATAAAATCGTCAACATTTTGTTTTCTCTTTCAGGTCAAATACTTTCATGATGGAGCAACAGTTTGAAACGAATCATGCTGAGCAAGTTAGTTAACTGTCGCTACTGTAGATGTCTAACACATTTTACAGAAATTTGTTATTAAGCAAGTACATCAAAATCTGTGTTCAACTCCGCCTCCTTACCGCGATTCACAATGGTAAGCTTAAAGGAAAACACCACTGTTTTTCCATATTTTACTATGTTCTTACCTCAACTTAGATTAATAAATACATACCTATCTTTTTCAATGCGTGCACTTTTAATCTTTGTACAGTGCCACGTGAATGTGTTAGCATTTAGCCTAGCCCCATACATTCCTATGGCTCCAAACAGGGATGAATTTAGAAGCCACCAAACGCTTCCATGTTTTCCCTATTTAAAAACTGTTACATGAGTAGTTAAATGAGTAAGTATGGTGACACAAAATAAAACTTTTGTTTGGAGCCATAGGAATGAATAGGGCTAGGCTAAATGCCAACACATTCAAGAAATGCTGTACAAATATTAAAGTGCACGCATTGAAAACAGATAGGTATGTATTAATTCATCTAAGTTGCGGTAAGAACATAGTAAAATATTGAAAAACAGTGGTGTTTTTCCTTTAAAATCTCTCAGATTTCACAGAAATGTCAGTTGTTAGTCAAGTATGTAAAGAAACCTGCAATTTTATGTTTCAAACAGAGATGGTGATAGAGAGGAAAAATAAAAATTGCAGTTTTAAGTATAAAGCCGACTTTCCACTGCACACAACAAACGACGGCCGATAAACCGGAAGGCATTCATTTCGTTTGGAGATCGCAAAGGGGCTAAGTGAGGTGCCGACCTTCTGCGGATGCGTCATTTTTGAGCGTTTTAAAAATGTAAACTTGTGCGACTACACCGCATGCAATATGCTGACCAGAAATGATGCATTTTAGTGTATTCCAATAAATAACTGTGTGTGAGGTGAAAATTATGAATCATTTTGGTTTATCAGTAACATTTGAATCCTTAAAAAAACATTGATTACTTAATGTTATATGTATACGTTATTTTAATCTTGTCTCCATATGTTCTCTACAAAAAATATTGGCAGTCTTTGTTCATATGCGCATAGCAGTTTAACATTTATTGATTTTACTATGTTAAATTTTGCAATGAAGGCACTTGCGCTGGAATGAGCTTCTATCCTATGTTACAATTAAACTGAAACTTCATTATGACTGCCATTAGGGGGCGAAGTCCGGCAATCGTGTCGTTATGTCGTGTGCAGTGGAAAGGCGGCTTTAGGCTTGTTCGACTTCATACGGCACCGCAAAAACCGACAAGCGAATTACATCAGAGTTTCACGAGAAATCATACGAAGTTGACTTGCTCTCGCGGTACTTGGCCGTCATTCACCTGTCTGTTCTAGAGGCGCGGCATAAAGTCGAACAAGCCTATTTACACCAGGACTGCACAAAAGCTATGTAATGTGGTGGTGAAGTATTTGCATTTGTGTTCATATACTTGCGTAGAGTATGTTTCTGTGCCACCTAATCCATTACAGCAACTGATTGTGGACCTAAATGGATGTAAAGGAGAATAATTGTTTAGCAATGTTCATTTTGAACTGCTTTGACAAAGTATCAATGTTGTCGTTCCTGTTAAGACAACGTTCAAATCAAATCTTACAATTGTGATCAGTGCCCAGCAGTAAAAATGTTGTCTTAAAATAAGCCAGATTCAGATGTTAAAAAAAGAGCAATTAAAATGATAAAACTGATACGAATGTTAAAGGAATGGTTCACCCAAAAAAGAAAATTCTGCAATTCAAGAGCTCAGATAAAAAACCCTCCAAGTGCCTCTGACGTTTTCTGTAAGTGAATTTTTACTCTCAATAGATTCTGCCAACAAACCAGTATTTTACTATGACCTGAAGCTGAGATTAAGCGGATTTTAAACAAAAGTATTTAAAGAATGTATAAAACACACCGAGAGCATTCGGTTAATATCATCATCTCATTTATGTCGGAAGTGGCGTTTAGAGGCTTTTGCATCTGAGCTCCTCAATTGTTCACTCACTCTCATGTTTACACTATTGTCTGTAAAATTAAAGCATATTGACTGTAGGCAAGTAAAGGTACCAGAGGCTGGGCTGTATTTTGGAGTAAGTCATGGCTAAAGGGCATAGTCATTGCAACCCCTTTAGCCATGACCTATTCACGATACAGCATGAGTCTTGAGTACCTTAAAGGTACAGCGGAGAATTTTCTCCGATTGACAACTAGGAGGACCAATAGTTTTGATGATCCACCCGGAAAAAGAAAATCCTCCCCAATACCTTTAATGCTTTTATGTAATGGTTACCACACCAATGGTTACTATCAATGCAACTTACATGTAAAATCACTAAAAGTCTTCCCTCCACTGGAGAAAATAGTCCCTAACTGGATCTTTCACATATGTTTGCATTGCTAAGGGTGCTGTGAAATGATACACATCCCAAATTGTTATTTATTTACTGATAATATGTCCTTCCATTGTCATTGTCATAAATTTGGCACTTGCATATGGTAACTTTCCAAATAGTTTTCAGTTTAAAGGGACAATAAGTAGAATTTACCCCCATCTAGTGGTGAAATTGTATTTTGCATTCAAACGAACAGTGCTCTCTAGCGCCTCGCTTTTCCAAATGCGTGTTGCAACTACGGTAGCCGTTATGAACTCACTGATCTCCTTGTCCGTTTCAGCTGGTTTATGTGTTCTGAATGAAAACGTGTTGTGGAAACGCGTTGGTAGGCTAGTGCTTTTTGTCCCTCTTTGCTATTATAGTTTATCAATAAGGCGGAACGACATAGAAGCCTCCTTGGACTTACCCGTTCAACGGAAGTAAAGAGAATAAATTCTAAGCTTACAAAGAAAAGTCAGATCACTGGCAGAGGTCATTTGAGACCAACGAGGACATATTAATGAATCAAGACATTGATTGTGATTAATAAAACACTTAAAATCCTACTTACAGTCCCTTTAAATTTTCAGTTTTCAGCTGTCACAGATGACAAAACCCATCACAAATTTACAGCAGAGTAAAGATCCTGCTTAACATGGTAACCGTAGGTAATTAGATAACTAACGGTAACAGTAAGAAAATTAGTAAATTATATACTTTTTTTTTGGGTGAAGTATTCTTTTTCAGACTGTACTGTATTTATGTCTCCATACAAGGTTATGACAGGGTTCAATGATGTCAAGCTTGTACTACACAGGGTCACATCCGAAAAGAAATGTAAAAACTACCAGAATCACTAACAGTCTAATAAATTCATGACGATAGAAATCAAACATGCAAATAAATCTGAAACACAAAAGACGTTTCCCGTTTTATTTCGTTTTACGGTACAAAATGCTGATCTGGTGAAAAGGGCTGGATTTGTGGTTCAGTGTGGTGTACAGATAAGATTTATAGGCTATATCATTGGCAAAAGACAATCAAGAGCAAACTGCAGCGCACCCCCAGTCTTCTTAGTTAGCTAGTGGTTATCAAATAACTAAATAATAACTAGATTAATCTCACATCTGCTGTTTAGAAGTAAACTGTTTTGCAAGTATCTAGCAACATCAAGTAAACATTTAGAAATTGGCAATATCTAATACAAAATAAAACACTTGTATAGTCTTCACTATACGCATTGGATATAATATTTTAATACCCACTAAAGCTACTAAGCAAAGAGCTATTTATGTTTTTCTGTTCATCTTGTCTAATTTGTTGTTTGATTAAAATTTATAATAGACAGTAGTGGTGCCGAATAAACATGTGGAAATCGCATACACAAAACCAATCTGATTTCCCATACCGGTTTATATTCAGTTAAGACAGTTCTGGTTCCATGTGCTAAAGCTCAACCAGCTAACATTGAAGAGTTTGTAATAAAGATGGGATGGGAAAGTGTGATAAATCATGATGCCCTACTTTAGTCTGTGCCAATGTGGGAAATGCAATAAAACTAATGCTTTGAGGTGCTGAAAGAGTTTTGGGTTTCCTTTAGGAGAAAGACTTGCTGTAAATCATGTTAAAGTGATACATTTATAAATATTTATTACATGGCTCTCATGCTAGATTCTGATTGGCCAGTAACATAAAAGTAAATCTAAATATGTCTTTTAATAACATACACGGCATTATATTTACAAATAAGTTACCCAAATAGTGTGTTTGTGACTTTTTTTGTCTCGTCTTTAAAACCGAAACTAAACGGGCTTTCCTCGTAGAAGGTCTGCATTTGTTAAAATTAGCAAATAAAATCTTTCAAATCAATATTTAATGATCCTTACCTTACTTGTGAGGTAAATAGCTGTGTATAATGTACAGGGATAAAGTTCAGGGAAAACTGAGATGACCTCTTTCATTTAATTAAATAAGTACAAGTTCAAAACATTTTTTTAACCAGAACACACACATGAAAATTGTACAAATATACAGATTTTTCTTCCATTTCTATATAAAGAGGAAGATAAGAGCAGATAAAAAGATTAAATTTAGTCTATGATGCAATGGCATGAACCTTAGGATAAAAATAACTAAACATAATTGTAGATTCTTGATCTGTCCCCAAGTCTGAGTTAACATATAGACATCAGTGCTGGCCTGGGTATTGAAATCGTCATGGTGTATATCAACAAATTAAGGCATCTGAACTACAGAAGTCTTTCCCTGCTTTTGGTTAACACTGGATGTCCAAGGGAAATTCCAGGGAAAATCACAATCTTTGTATATGAGGCCAAGATAACTGATGCTCCTGTCTCACAGATTGACCACAGTAAGGCAAGTGTACCAGTCAGGTGGAAAGTATTTTGTGTTCAATTCAAGCAGCCTGTTTTTCCTGTGAGTCTGGTGTTTCCTCCTGTTTTTCTCTTCTGTCTTGGTTCCAGTCCTTCAAGCCTTCTGGAAGGCTTGTGTCTTCTTCAAAGCTGCCCGTGCCCTCTACAAATTCCTCATATGTGGACTTCTCCTCAAATGGCCTGGGCCCCAGCAACTCGACCATATCAGCTTTGTCTAGAACTTCTTTTTCTAGCAGACGCCGTCCAACCTAAACACAAAAAGAAGTGCATAATTACACCGATCACACATTCAACATAATCTTAAAATCACACCAGAGTTACTTTAAACTGTCATTTCAACATCACCTAAACTAAAAACTCTGCCTTTGATAGAACTGAGTAACTTGACTGTACATAGATGCACGTTTTTTTGACTCTTGCTTAAGAGGAAAGCATGTACATGAGAAACTGAACTGGACCAAGCACTGAACCCTGCGGCACATCATCAGTGCATATCTCTAATATGATCTTGAGGACTGTTGTAATTGCAACTAGTGATGATTATCTATTAACCGTTTAACAAGTCAACTCAAGTTAACTCAAAACAAAGTCATTAAAGCCAATATTTCAGCTTAATATGACCTAGGCATCAGTATTTTCAAACATTCAAGCAGGACTGCAGAGACGTGGTTGTTTAAAGCAAGATGTTCTCACCATGTCCACCTGCTCTCGTTTCTCAGTGATAAGCTCCAGAGTTCTGCTGAAGGCCTTGTCAACCAGCTCTCTGACCTCCTGATCAATAAGCTCTGCTGTGGCTTCACTGTAGGGCTTCTCCAGAACCATCTCACCTTGTCTGGGCAGATCAAATGAAACCTGCCCAACCTTCTCGCTCATGCCAAACTGCACAATCTGTAGAATTGGGGAGGTTAGGGAGGAAGATTTGAAATTGAATTATATCATTGCTGGTGTGGCACAGTGGTTAAGGATCGAGCTAGTAAATAAAAGGTTGCAGAGTTGAACCCACAAGTGTGGTGTATGTACCATCACCACTGTACACTTGAGAGGCACTTGAAATAATTCACCTAAAGAATGACAAATTGGTCATTTACTGACCATGTTGTTTTCATGATTTTCTTGCCTTTTGTGAAACACAAAAGAGGAACCTTTGAAGAATGCTGAAAAAAAACCTGTACCACCGAGTATGCGAGTAAGATTCCAGACAGAACCTCTGTACCTGAGCGTATGCTGACTGCGTGACCTTCTTAAGGTCATCATGCGCACCAGTGGTGATTCTGCTGAAAAACACCTTCTCGGCCACACGTCCACCCAGCATCATACACATCCTGTCGAACAGCTGCTCTCGTGTATACAAGTACTGCTCTTTCGGAAGGTATTGTGCATAGCCCAGACCTTTTCCTCTGGGAATTATTGAAACCTGGAATATGCAATCAGGGAATAACAGTCAATAATCACAATTTTGCACTGGCTTATGTTAATAAACAGGTTTTGGAGAAACTTCAAATCTATAACTTGAATAAAGTCTTTATTATTGGTGAGCTTTATAATTAATTTTTTTCATGTCGTCGCACGTTTTGGCAATAGTGTGTTTTTGAGCTGTAACACATACAAGATATCTTTTTGCAGTGTAATTGCTATTGGCCTTCTGCATTTCAACTTATTGTCACTTTATTTCAGTGCAGTAAAAATTTAAATATTTTGTGAAAAAACAGAGATTATAACAGAGAAATTAAATTCCTCATAATTGCCAATAAAAGCATTCAATATCAGATTAATATTTTTCAAATTATTTTGCATAAATCTGTGTACAAACCTCACTACTGATCAAAACTATCAAATCTTTACAGAAAAGATATGATTTTAACTCTTTAATTGCCAAGTTCATAAGTAATGTCACTGATTTTCAATATAAAAAGCTCTGTTTTTGCATAGGCCTACTAAAGGGTTAATGATGCCACATGGTTATCAACAGTAAAAATTAAACATTTTATCTCTTTGCAAAATGAAAAACCACCAACAATCAAGAATGCATGATAATAAGGTGTCATGGCTCTGCAATCAAAAAATGTGGTTATAATGGAAGTCAATGGGACAAAAACATCCAAGAACAATAAATGAGGAAGAAAAAAATAAAACCTGATGCTGCACAAAAACTAAAAATGCATAAAGCCAATGTTTTTACTCATCTTTGACATGCCCAAGACTGTGAAAAAGGTACATCGAGTTATCATTTAAGATACATTGTTACAATTCCCTTTCGAGGGAACTCGCCCTGTGTCACTGCGGTGACACTTTGGGGACGCCTCCAGGGATAAGTGCGTCTAAATGTGTATATCAAATTCAACCAATTGTGAGGCTTAACGACAAAGACAGGGTGACAGGTGAGCCAGGAAGTATATCGCTATCTGAAATATTGCCAAAGACGGCGTTACAGGGACGCAGGAAGTATGGCAAGGGAGACGCAGCGTCTCGTTCCCTTCTCAGGGAACAACAGTTACATACGTAACCCGAGACGTTTTCATGTGTCAAACACAACTATGCAAAAAACATTTTGATATGAATCAACATTTGCATACAGAAGATATAAGCATTTAAAGCGAACAGTTTAACATGTGGGCTTAAAAAGTCTAGAATTTTTATGATATTATCCTACACTACACAGGGAATAATATGGATTTTTTTCCCAGAAAACTTCTTGCATAAAATAGATTCAAGCACTTTGTATCTATGTATGTAAATTTTCAAAAACTTCCCAGGGCCTTGATTTTTTTTACCCCAGATTCACAAAGTTTCAAGGATTTCAGGGTCCCGTGGGAACCCTGAACATTTTTCTGATCAATTTTTACAGCTGTTTAATTTAGTGGATGTTTTCATCCACAAACAACACAAAAGGGTAGTAAATTTGCCCACAGTCTATTGTTGAGTTTTTGAAAAATGTCAAAGCATTTTCTTAAAATAGGTGTGTCAATATACGATTTGTTACCAAAGATCATTCAATGTGCTGAAACAGAGAAAGTTATGGACAAATTAAGACAAAAAAAAAAAAAACTAGTGGATGAAAACATCCCCAACACATAAGGGTTAAGTCCACACTGAAGTATGTGTCTCATGAATCACTGAACACTACAAGTGTCAAGCTAACTATTACATTTTCAAATGGATCAAACTATAATTTTGACTGGTAATTCACATGATTTATGATTATATAAAAGTGAAAAGCAAGATGACAGAGAGACTGAGCGTGTGTATAGCTACATTGAGTTTGACACAATACTGAATGCATACCATGAAATTCTGATTGATGTGAACATTACGCAAGTGCTAAATGCTTGTGTTGAGACCCTGAAGCGAATAAATGTCCGAAGATTACCTTGAGGAGTGGGTCAGCATGTTGGAGAAACCAGCCCACTACTGCATGTCCTGCCTCGTGATAGGCTACTGTCTTTTTCTCAGTGGGCTGTAAGACCTGCGTCTTCTTCTCCAGACCTAAAGGATGAATGCACCTATCATTTATCACTACAAATCCATTTTATATGGCTATTTTATAGATGCCTTGAGAGCTGCAAAAATGACATTGGTGCTATTTAGGAGAAATGCAATATGGTGCAAAATATAAATATATACTGAATATCAATAAATAAAAACCGGTGACAAGATTGATGGCAAGGTCTCATTTACTATGGTGGAATATTCTGCAAGAAATGTAGTCAAAAATATTTGACTGTCAAAAGATTTTAAAGCTGCAATCCGTAACTTTGGCTAGTTAAAAATAAAAAAATATGTATGGTAAAAAAACATTTCTTACATACCCTTATTCGCAACGGTAAACTGATAATAATGTTTTATAACGTGCTTGGACGGGTTGGATTTTTGCGAGAATAATAATTAGAAATTATGGATTTGTGTCGCCAATAACATACTGAAAAGTACTGTATTCAGAAAACCTCAAAGCGATTAAAATTTAACCTTATAGATAAGGGTTTTCATGTAACCAGGCACAGGAGAATGTCAATTTATTACGTCCTTACATTTGGGAAATCATCTGTTGTTAAAACAATAAAAGCTCAAACTGTAAAGAATCTTCAGTGTAAAAAATGGAACATGACAGAGCTTGTGCTAAAACAATATTTCAAATCTGCAGGGCTTTTTAACATCTGAAAGGATTAAATACTGGCATAGACTTTTTGCTATAAACAACATAATTAAATGTTGAAATATTTACGTTTTAATTTAGCCGTAACAACGCGGCAGATATGTCTCACTTATTCAGATGACATTTTTTTCCGATATATGACTTTTAAGTGTTATCTGCTCTGATGCAGTGATCACAACGCATGTCCTAAAATTTACTCTGCAAATAAATGCAATTTTATGTTTGAAACTGAGGCCAGTTTTATGTCTGAGAGAGGCCAGAGTTACAGATTTACAGCTTTAAAGAAACAACACAATTACTCTAAAAATGATCAATGTGTTCCTTTGTACCTCCAATGACTCTGTCAATGGCCTGCTCAAAGTGTTTAACATCGATATATTCATTCAGATGTCTGGCAGCAATAAGGGCAGCTTCATTACACACATTAGCAATATCAGCACCTGAGGCAGGAACATCAAAAAACAATGTTAGCCAAACAGCAAAATTATATCTACACTTTAAAATATTTAATTAACATAATTATCATGCAATTACACTCATCATCATCATTACTCACCAGTGAATCCAGGTGTGGCAGCTGCCATCTTCCTCGCGATAGCATTACTATCCAGACTGGGATCCAGTTTGAGAGGCCGAAGGTGCACTTTGAAGATGGACGCTCGACCCTTAATATCAGGTGGTCCTGAGGAATTCGGCAAACCCATAAAATGCTTTAACTTAAATGGAATCTATACAAATATCACATATAGTGAAACTTGTACTAAACTATACTGTGTAGAGGAAATTCATACCAATGTAAATCTGCCTGTCAAATCTTCCCGGACGCATCAATGCTGGATCCAGGACGTCTGGTCTGTTTGTACCAGCCAGAACTACAACGTTTGTGCTAGTATTAAAACCTGTAAAAGCAAAGTAAATAAGAAAAAGGTTTATAAATTGTACCATTATACTATAGTCAAATGAAAATAAAGACTGCAGTTGATTTAGATAAGTACTCAGTGACGTACCAAAATGAAAATTCTGAATGCATTTCAAAAAACTGAAAATGTCTTTAAAAATATATACAGTGAGGGAAATAAGTATTTGAACACCCTGCTTTTTTGAAAGTTCTATTTTTGAAATTGTCATCGTAGGTGCATGTCCACTGTGAGAGACATATTATAAAAAAAATCCAGAAATCACAATGAGTGCGTTTACATGCACAGTCTTACGCCGATTATGCTCAATAAACTGATAACGTGTGGGGTCATGTAAACGCGTGAAGCGGTTTTCTTTAATCGGGGAAAGCCCATAAACGGCGTAAGCAAAAACCGATCGGCACAGGTAGTTTTTTGCTCATTACGCCGATTTCGCGTGGCATGTAAACACCTTAACCGGCTTTCTCACGGTTTTGTCCATGTGCGCATGTCCCCGCGTATGAAAGATGAACGTCACGCGCGGAAGTAAGCGCAAAGTAACGTATAAAAGTCTCCGCTCGACTAAAGCAGTTGGCAGAGAAACTGTTAAAATAAAAGCTCATGTTACATTTACAGGTTCTGCAGACACGAGAAGAGATACAACAATATAGCTTAAGACAGATATGCCGTCGCTTTTTGATCGACTATTATGTACTATAGGCGGTGACGTCACTGCCTGCGAGAAAACTGATAATTCTCCAAGTCCCATGTACGCAGTTGACTGCATAGCCGGCTTATTGATTTGCATGTAAACGCATGAAAACAGTTTTCTATAATAAGCAGATTTTTTATAGTTATCCGCTTATTCTGTGCATGTAAACGCACTCATTGTATGATTTTTTAACTATTTATTTGTATGATACAGCTGCAAATAAGTATTTGAACACCTGTCTAGCAGCTAGAATTCTGACCCTTAAAGACCTGTTAGTCTGCCTTTAAAATGTCCACCTCCACTTCATTTATTATCCTAAATTAGATGCACCTTTTTGAGGTCATTAGCTGCATAAAGACACCTGTCCACCCCATACAATCAGTAAGAATCCAACTACTAACATGGCCAAGACCAAAGAGCTGTCCAAAGACACTAGATACAAAATTGTACACCTCCACAAGGCTGGAAAGGGCTACAGAGAAATTGCCAACCATCTTGGTGAAAAAAGGTTCACTGTTGGAGCAATCATTAGAAAATGAAAGAAGCTAAACATAACGGTCAATCTCCCTGGGACTGGGGCTCCATGCAAGATCTCACCTCGTGGGGTCTCAATCCCGATCCTAAGAAAGGTGAGAAATCAGCCCAGAACGTCACGGGAAGAGCTGGTCAATGACCTGAAAAGAGCTGGGACCACCGTTTTCAAGGTTACTGTTGGTAATACACAAAGACGTCATGGTTTGAAATCATGAATGGCACGGAGGGTTCCCCTGCTCAAACCAGCACATGTCCAGGCCCGTCTTAAGTTTGCCAATGACCATTTGGATGATCCAGATGAGTCATGGGAGAAAGTCATGTGGTCAGATGAGACCAAAATAGAACTTTTTGGTCATAATTCCACTAAACGTACTTGGAGGAAGAAAAATGATGAGTACCATCCCAAGAACACCATCCCTACTGTGAAGCATGCTGCCCATAAAGGCAAAAGACCTTAACTCACTAGAGTGTAGAACTGAGAAAAATGACTTTAAAGTTTAGACTTTTTAGTGACTTTAGTTGTCAGTTATTTTCTTCTTGATTTTATTTTCTCAACAACAACAACATTGACTCAAGATACTTATCCACAAGATAAAGGAGGTCTTGAATGTCCCAAAAATATCAATAACTAAGTTTCGACCAAAAACAAAGTTACTGCCTTTTGCCTCTGTAGGGCAGTATGGGGATGGTAGCATCATGCTTTGGGGGTGTTTTTTGGCACATGGGACAGGGCAACTGCACTGTATTAAGGAGAGGATGAGCGTGGCCATGTATTGCGAGATTTTGGGGAATCCACTCCTTCCCTCAGTTAGAGCATTGAAGATGGGTCGAGGCTGGGTCTTCCAACATGAAGCACACAGCCAGGATAACCAAGGAGTGGCTCTGTAAGAAGCATATCAAGGTTCTGGTGTGGCCTAGCCAGTCTCCAGACCTAAACCCAATAGAGAATCTTTGGAGGGAGTTCAAACTCCATGTTTCTCAGCGACAGGCCAGAAACCTGACTGATCTAGAGAAGATCTGTGTAGAGGAGTGGGCCAAAATCCCTCCTGCAGTGTGTGCAAACCTGGTGAAAAACTACAGGAATGTACTGTACCAAATTTTAACATTGACTTTCTCAGGTGTTCAAATAATTATTTGCAGCAGTATCATACAAATAAATAATAAAAAAAATCATACATTGTGTTTTCTGGATTTTTTTTTTAAGATTATGTCTCTCGATGACAATTTCAGCCCCTCCATGATTTCTAAGTGGGAGAACTTGCAAAATTGCAGGGTGTTCAAATACTTATTTTCCTCACTGTATATAATAAATAAATAAAAATATAATATAATTTATTCATTCAGACTATTTTGTATAAGTGTATTTATCTAACAAATCTAAGTGGGACAAACTACAAATCTATAAAATAATCACAATTTTTATTCAAGTATTTTATAAAGTAAAATTTTTGTCCGAAACATTTTGCCGCCCAAAATTTCAGTGTGTCCCTTGTACACAGAAATTGCATTTGTGACTTATTTTACTTTTGTAACGCAATACATTTTCCATAAATGACCATGTTAACTACTGAAAAGATTTACCAACAGTCAGCCAAAAACAATGGTTAGACAGCTATCTGACCTGAGTGACGTCAGCAGAAAAATACATTTTGAGATGGAAAAAGAAACATTATAAAACTTTATTTCACACAAGCACCTGCTCAGCCCTTATAACCTGTGATCTCTTACCGTCCATCTCGACCAGCAGCTGATTAAGGGTGTTTTCCTGTTCGCTCTGGCCACCGAAATTCCCCCCACCTCTTTTCCTCCCCACGGCATCAATCTCATCGATGAAGAGGATGCAGGGAGCGTTCTTTCTCGCCATAGAGAACATGTCTCTCACCTAACATCACATAAAATAACGTCTGATTCAAGTAATCTTCTGCGAGCTGAACTTATATATTTATTTATTTTTGGGAAAACTAAAACCGCATAGACTTACTCGGGCTGGTCCAACTCCAACAAACATCTCAAGAAACTCTGAACCGTTGACTGTAATAAAAGGAACATTGGCTTCTCCAGCAGTGGCTTTAGCAAGAAGTGTTTTTCCTGTGCCCGGCGGACCTGAAAGCACGGCACCCTAAAAATACACATCATATACAATAATGAAGTTTCTCATACAGGTCATCATAAATCTTCATAGCTCTTTGTAAGGTCATACCTTAGGAATCTTAGCACCCAGGTCCTGGTACTGTTGTGGGTTCTTGAGGAAATTTACGAACTCCATGATCTCCACCTTGGCCTCTTCACATCCAGCAACGTCCTTAAACTTCACCTCAATGTTGTCATTCATCATCTTGGCAGTGGACTCGCTCATGCTGAAAGGTCCGCCTTTTCCGCCGCCCATTCCTCCTCCCATTGGCCCACGCCGTAGAGTGAAAAGTAAGAAGCCAATCAACAGCAAGGTGGGAATGAAACTCATGAGAATGGACCTGGAGATAGTGTAGGGTGTAGAGTTAAATATGCTATTATTAGGCTTAAAGATGAGTTTAACTGATGCAATTATTGACTACAGATGGACTTTATGTGCCCTGCCTGAAGACATTTACTCTTTTACTTTCTTGTTGTGGATATCACTGTTGTTTCAGTTGTTACACATAGGTAAAAAAATACATAGGACACAGAGAATGTGCATTGAAAGAGAGGCAATACTTCTGAATTTCAAAAAATCTGAAGAACTAAGATATTGGGGTTAAAACAACATTAAGGCAAGTAAATAAAGAGAAAATTTAGATTTTTGGGTGAACTATCCCTTTAAATGTTTACAGATACTTGTAACAAAAATGAATCTCTGTGTCTTAATGTAAGCATCTAGCTGGTTTTGTGCAGACAGACTCACCCATCACTCTCCGAGGTATAAACCACAGATGCTCGATGGGACGGCTCCAGACCCAGCTCATAATGAGCAGCTTCCAGATTGCGCTCGAATGAGTCCACACTGCCAATGTTAAACCACACATAGCTCTAGAGGAAGACAAAATCATGTTTGTGCCATAACAGCAAAATGCATTCAGTAGTCTTTATTATACAGGAAAATGCATGGTTATTTAATAGCATAACACATCTGTGAAGCTGTTAAATATGATGGTGATACTTCATCTGTGAAGAAATCCAACATATAGATTTTTATAAAGATGATGTAACTTACTTCTGTGGTATCAGCCTCTGGTACCAGGATGACCCTGACAAACTGTTTGTTTACCACCTCTAAACGTTCGACCTGTGGAAATAAAATAAGTTTTGGTTGTTTCAATTAAATTCTCAACACATTCATGTTCTTCAACATGAAAAGATTTTGTAAATGTGAAATGGAATATATAAATGTTTCACAAATGTTCTATTGTCATCTTTCTATAATTAAACAATAAAGGTTTTGTTCACACAGCAAAAAGACAGAGCTGCAGAATTAGTGTCCAGTGTAAAATCAACGAAAACACTGGAAAAACGCATCTAAATGGGAAAAAGCTGTTGTGCGATAGACTGTACTAACAAATTTAATAAGAATTCAGAGCTATCATTTTACAGACTGCCAAAAAACACTGAAAGGAGAAGTAAATAGATTGTTAATAGGACGTTAATGTCAGCGTCCACTGACCACAGGTGGGTTGACAAGTTGCTAGGGTCACTATCAAGCAGAGATGGACATTACTTAAAGTATTTTACTTTCTGCTTAAAGTATTTTTTCAAATATTTGTATTTTATCAGTGTTTTTCTTTGGAAAACATACATTCAAAAGCATATTATCATAATTTTTACTCTATTACATTTCATAAATGCAAGTTTTTGTTTTACATTTATTATTTACATAAATTGCCATACACAATTTTAATGTAATTAGGTATTAAATACATTTTAATATGTGATATATACAGTATGATACTATGCTTACGAATGTAGTGAAATAAAAATTTTCCCAAGACAAACACCCTAATGCTTGGAAATGTAAATAATGTAGCTAAGTAGGGATGGGCAATATAAACGATATGCAATATAAACGATAGAAAATTGGAATACGATAGAGATTTTAAATCTATTGCACTATCGCGATAATGCGTGTTGATGACACAACATGGATGAAAGCGTGAGCGAAACAGAGGAACTCGTGAAAAAGACCAATGCAACATCTATTTTTTGGATTCAAGCCATAATGTATATGTATATGTATATGTTTCATATATATGCAGTATAGTCCCCACAAGCATTTAAAGTGTTTAGTGTTATAAAAATAATTAACTGTGTTTTTTAGCAGATAGATCTTGTCGGCTTTATCATTTTAAAAGTAGATCATCACCACACAAAAAAGTCTGGACACCCCTGCTGTAGAGTGTGTCAGGCAAAAGTTCCAGCTAAGAGAGATAATAAGACTAATCTGGCCATAACGGTTTACTTTTACTTACTTTTTAGCAGTTTGGCTTTTGTAAGGGTCTATATAACCTGTTCTGAAACGAGTCTATTGAAATTATTATATCGCAATACATATCGCTATCGCAAGAGGCTGCAATGTATAACGCAATATGGATTTTAGGCCATATCGCCCATCCCTATAGCTAAGTATTGTCCACCTCTGCTATTAAGTTCAACTAAATTCAATTTAAGCTGATAATAGTCAGTTTTACTGGCATTTCCGCAGCAACCACTATGAAAACCAGCAATTTTGTTGAATGTTTGCCACTCAACAGAGCGTGCTTCGGCATGGTCACATGGAAAAGTGACGTCAATGCATACCCTCTATTGTGACCAGTCATGCGCGGGTTGATCCAAAATGAGTTACGAGTCATCCAAAATTATTTTTATCATATTTGGGTCGCGGTCGGTCGGGTCATTTGAAATAAAAATGCTAATTAACTATTTTAAACAATTACTACTTTTATATATATTGTGCATAGCGTGCGTACAAACATAAGTATGCGTAGAAACAGTTTTACCCAAAGTGTGGAATTTATCAAATTGCACTTATACGTAGAAATGTGTGTAAATATATGCACACCTTGGAGCATGCTTACGCACAGAATCAAGTGGTAGAATAGCGATACAACACAGGATCATTCCCAGTGTGTAAAGAAATGCGTATTTATTATCCACAAGCAGGTGTTAAAAATTATTTGTGTCAATATAGTAACAGCAAGCCAGTGTTGAAGTTAATGATTTATTTGTGATTTGTCGTCAAGTTGGTGTCTACCCCTATAAATGAAAGCTCCAACAAATGCTTGACACAGTGCAATGGCTTATCTTGCGTTATTGGAAGACTTTGCAAATCATCCATTCCGCCGGGAGTGCTTTTTCAAAGATCGCGCAGATGGTGCTGCTGGTTATATGCGGCTGTCCAAGGTGGAAAGTTCTGTCACTAGTCCCTTTCACACATACAGTCTTTACTGGTCATTTACTGGTAAATTGCATCTAAAGGGCGATTTATAGTCGTGCGTAGGTCCTACGGCATAGCAGCGACGGCGTAGGTTCCGCGTCGGTTTTCATTTATACTTGTGCGTCGCCGTCGACGTGCAAAGACACGCGAAACCGCTGGTTGGCAGTAATCACGCGTGTAACCACAGTAGCAGCAGAAGTCGTCACAGAAGAAGAAGCTAAGCAACTTAACCCACAAACGAAGAAGAAATAGCAACTTTTTGTGTATAATTTGAGAAGACCAGCAATGATGGAAGTAAATAAACAGCGACTTATGTTTCAGTTTAAGTTTAATCACTCCTCAACTTGGCTCATCTTTGTTTTCACCATCTCAAACGGAAATACCTATGACGCAGTTTTTTTACCTGACGGGAGGGGTTCTGGTGGACCAATCACAGCGCTTACGGTCCGCGTAGAGCCGATGCGCTGTTAGAAATTGTGTGAGGTGCGCGTCAGGCTACGCAGAGCTACGCACAGGCTACGGATAGCCTACGCCGTAGCTACGCCGTAGGACCTACGCACGACTATAAATCGCCCTTAACAGGTCATGTGTGAATAGAACCTTTCCGGTAAATCAGTGCTCCCAATTTACCAGTAAAGCCCTTCTCACACAGAGATTCCGTAAAATACACGGGACAGGCATCCTGGATTTTTCCGGAATAGTTAAGAGTTTTTGTTCATTCACACTGCCAAGATTACACGGCATCTGATGGTCCCAGAAAGACACGTGACCTGTTGAAAGTCCCGCCCTCTCTTCTACGCAGCGTCTGAAGTTTGCAAAGTATTTATTATTCCTCTCTCCAGAAACAACTCGCGTGCATTTTTGTTTATGAAATTACTATAAAGGAGTGCGTGAACGCACAGTTCTATGCTGGTGAATGATCTCAGCTTCAGAATGGATATTTGACAAGCTCCCTGATCTCTGCTTTAATACAGTTTTCAGACATTTCTCATCGTGATTGTTTATATGCATTTAAAACCTGCATTTTGAGGAGCTGAACCATATATCTTGGTGGGATGACGCACGGGTATTTTCGTTTATTATAGCTCAAATGAGCACGTGACGCGATATTCTTTTATGCTGCTGAATGATCTTCGTTTCAATGCAGTAAATGACGAGCTAACTTACCTGATATCTGCTTCAGTCCAGTTTGCTGACATTTCTCATCGTGAATGTTGTTAATTCCTTATTTTAAAGAGTTGAACCAACTTCGTGTTGCCATGACACGCACGTTCTCACTACGGCACGTGCTTCATTGTTTATGCGTCTCATTTATCATTTCCTGATAACTGCTTCAATCAAGTTTGCAACATTTCTCGTGGTGAATGTTTATATGCCTGTTATCTCCCGTTGTAAGGAGCTGAACCATAACTTGTGTTGTACGACACACCCATTACGGCATTCTTGCGGCTTCTTGTTCACACAGAGGGTTATCCGGGTATCTGACTAGGTCCTCTTTCCGGCAACGATCCCAGAATATTAACGGGACGAGTTTTGTTCACACAGACGCTTGTCTGGCAATTTTACGGGTATTTTCTGGGACCAAAGGTCTGTGTGAATAGGGTTTAAGACAGGTTGTAAGATTACCAGTAATTTACCGGTAAGCGCTATGTGTGAACAAAAAATATAGGATTACCGGCATTTTGAACGGATGACATCAGACCGCGCTGACAGCTCGGGCCAATCAGAAAGTTTTTTTATACAGATGACAAGTTTACCCCAGCACTGTTTACGTTCGTTTCCACAGACATGCTGCTTAAAATTCGAGCAAACCTGAAGTTAACATCCACATTTATTCACCAAAGTTGTTTAAAACAGCTTACCATCTCTTTGCCATATTGCCGACGTCCTTAGCACACCATCTGTGAAGCCTTATGTCCAAACGCAGGTTCTGTTTGACGCCGCCTAACGCAATTTGTTTTGTCACGAGCAACTTCGCGACCGTTTGCCACAGATGTGAAAACAACAAAATACGGACCGTAAAGTCCGTATAAAGTCACAACCCGCCATTGTTTACAAATACAACACGGACGGAGCTCGCCGGCCGCGCGCCACAGGTAACTTCCGCTTTCTCTCCGAGTTTACCGGTATTTTGATACTGATGTGTGAATGATGTCTTACTGGTAAAAAGACGGAACGTCACTGCATGTGTGAACAGCACATTTTTGTATTTACTGGCAAATTCATTCTAGTAAATTTATGGTAATTTACCAGAACTACTGTGTGAAAGTGGCTACTGTCTGTCCTCCTTCAGTTGCACTGATTTTACGTTGGTGTGCTGTGAGGCGTTTTTTTGGCTGATAATTTAATGTCAAACCACTTTTTTTTCTGGAAGTGTTCTCTCCTCATATTCAACAGAATTAAACTCACTGGTAACATGTTCCCATGCAGATTTGTTTACTTTTGTTAGTCAATTCTTTTGAACTAAGTGAACCAAACAGTAACTTAATTTCTGTGTCTGTAAAGTTGCTCTTTTTCACTCTCTTTGCCATTATTGCGGTGAGGGAAAAAGCACAACTACGTAACTTATAAAGGGGGGTGTTGTCACCATATATGGTTCATTGGAGGCGTTTTGGAATGCAAATGACCATGAAGGTGCACGAGCATGGTGCTTAAGAACACATTGGATTTATCATCAATGATTACTTACTGATGTGCACACGAACCATGTGCGCGCATTTGATAAATCTTGATTTTGTTTACTCACGCACATACTAAATTTCATTCGTAGGTCAAAAAAATAGAACATTTTCTATGCAATGTTGATAAATGCATGGATTAAAGTGAAAAAAATTCTTCTGACTGAAATTTTTTTCAGGCCAAGTCATATTTCTTTAACCAAAACTTAATGTAGGCGAGACCATTAGCATTTTAAGGGTGTATTTTTTGCCATTAATTCCATTATAAAGTCGCCTGTGGCATATATAGGTGGCTGTAGTTTGCATGGCATTTAAGATGAAGGCGAAACAGCTAAATAACTCACTATATAAAAAGAAAACATGAATATCACCACCTTTAATGAATCTTTTATTAATTATTTATTAATTGTAAATGTATTTATTTTAGCATTTACTAATAATTTTTTTAATCAAAGTTGAAACTGTTATCATTAGTGAATGCACCATGAACTACCATCAATTACTGTAATGACATAAACAAGAATTAATAAATGCTTATATATTCTATATTTTTCATTGTTTTTTCAAGTTATATAATGCATTTACTAATGTGAACAAATACAACTTTTTCATATCATATTATTCAGTACACATAAACGAATAATCCAGGGTCTGTTCTGTTCACACAACAGCTTACAGTAACGTTATGTATGAATATAAACCCTGAACGTGTAACTCGAGTTAAACTAGTGTAGAATTCGCACAGGATGTCTGTAACCATAGTGACAGTTGTTAATTGATGACTGTACCTTTATCAACAAATTATTATGTTACAATAGAGGCAGCGCTGATGTGCTATTTTATGGGCAATGGTTCTGCTGTTTACTTTCTCCTAAGACCTAAATGGTTGTGTTTATATGAGGATACTTGCAAAGACGGGATTTTTGACGCATATTTGTATTTAAGCCCAATAAAGTGGCAAAAATACTCACAAGCTCAATGAGAAGCGAATGCGCGGCTTACGTGTTCAGCTCTGACACAGAAACAGCGAACGCATTTAACGTTAACACTGTTGTTTGTGTTTGTATGGCTTAATATCACTTGTTTATAAACTGCGGCGCTTAAATATATGTACAAATGTTACGTTTTTTGAGACCACACGCAAATGAAACTGCAAGAACCGACAGGTGGATGACATCAAAGTGCCGCGAGACCATTTCGGAAGCAGTCTCCTCTTATGATTCCTGAAAAAGCTCTCACAGGATGTGGATGTCATCTGCCTCTTGGTTCTTGTGGCGCCACATTAAGTTTACCCACAAGTTTAACAAACCCGTTGTATCAGCAACTGGCCTGATGAGCATAGCAGTCAAAAACGGGAAGCGGGTGATCACGTACGTGAGAAATCATTTACCCCCAAAATACAGGAGACCTAATCGCAAAGACACGTAAATTACCTGGCGGTTTGGTTTTCTTATCCCACGAACTGAAAGGCTTGCCAATCTTCATCATTTCGCTAACCCAAGTCAATCTCCATTGGTCTTTTACACCTTTATCAATCGCCAAAACATCGGAGCCTTTCTGCATTACAAGTTTGTCCATGCTAGCTGAAATAAAGTTTTACCTCAGCTTAACGTGATACAGCCAGAAAACCCGGAGTGGATCCGGTGCGTAGTGATTACAGAACGCTTACAGTGGAGAGAGGAACGTGATTTGGCTCCACTCCAGGCTTTGGTCACATCCAACTTTAAAAAAGGTGAATACACGTCGTCTTTATTAAAAGTGAATTTAATAATTTTGCAATTGACGGAAATCCGTCTAGCGACGGAAAACTTTAATCCATGTAAATGAGGCCCCTCGACTTCTGAAGACACACACAGTGAGATTTGTGTAGGCATGCACATATTTGCATGCTTATGAGATTTAAGAGCGAAGATAACTTAATTTTTAGTTTTGCATAATTTTCAATTTTGCATTATACAGTGGGCATATGACTGCCAACTGTCCCTTTTAAAACGTGATACATCTTCACATTAAATTACAGATGTTTTTCTCACCAGGCCTCTTCCCAGGTACCGATGGACAAAATCCTTCCATGTGATCTCTCTCCCTGGATCTCTGAGGTACAGGTAGAGCAGGACAGATGCGACACCTCCTGCTGTGATCAAAATATACCGAAAATCCTTATCGTCCCATGGCACATCTCCCTGAGTGACAGGACAAGAGCAATAAACACAATTAAATCACATCAGACAGATTTTAAAACATGCACTGATATTTTACTCACACACATACCATATTTCACAACATTTAAAAAACATCACCCCGTGAAATCTCATTACTGTTATCCAAACCAAAAAAATTTGTTGTGAGATTGTAATGATAAACATCCAGTCTGGATGTAACGGGTATTATTCATGACAAGCACAGTTAACTTTAATGCCTTTCTATGTCCTTTTAAGACAAAGTCTTGACAGGTTAAAAAGATACACCCAAAACCTAATGTGGAAGAGAAAGTGATCCGGGTTTACCTGCAGTAATCGACTCTTCCAGTCTTTTTTGCCTCCTTTCCTCCATTTCCCTCCACCGGGCCGATGCTCTTGTCCACTTGCTTTTCCATCTGACAGATCCAAAATCATTCAGACTGTGAGTGCTTGACTGCCATGTCAGTTTTAATATGAAAATGTCTACATGTTTGCAGATGTTTTACCTTTAGGTGGGTCAGTGGAATACAGTAAACGTGGGAATGAGTAGATATTCCCTATGGATGCAGATGGTTTAAAGTGTTTGAGGGCTAATAACTGAAAAGGAAAGAAGAGTGACATTCATCATATCAGCTTAGTCATCATGATACAGACTAAAGTAATTTAAAGATCACACATCATGTCAGAGAGCATACTGATCATACATGTGTTATTTGGCCACACACGTCGGATCAAATATTTCATTATAAACGCAAAAAACAACTCGATCAAATTATCCACATAGATCACAATTGAGTGAATGGCTGATGTAACATAAACACACATACACGCGCGCGTCCTCTCTCTCTCTCACCTGCTGATGGGCTGCAGCTCGTGTGTTGAATCGCATTAAAGCTCTCGATCCGGAGCGCAGAGAGACAGCAGCCGCGGAGAGAAGCCCCGCCATGAGAGCCATCCTCCAGCTACTTCACCTTAAAATCACTCTGATAAACCACTTTTCATTACACTAAATCCGAACATGAACCCCATGAGTTGAGTAACCGCTACACTCAGTGACATTTACACAAGCAGGACCCCACTGGCTGCCTCTGAATAACGCCTGATATAAAAGTTCAATTTATGTTGCTTACGATGAAATCAAAATGTATTAATGAGGATATATAAAGTGTGTATTACATTAAATGTGTTGTAAGATATATTTATCTTTAATAAAGTATGTTGACGAGCAAAACGATGATTTCATTTTGAACAGGCAGGAAAGGTGTGAATATGGAACCCTGCATGCGAAGAAATAAAGTGCCGCAGGGATGACGTATTTTTGTAGGCAAACACTATTTGCAGTAAAAAAGTTAGATTTTAGTAAATAAAATAAGTATATAGGTAAAGCTTTTATATGTTCACATTCAAGTTCGGCTTTCGAAAGCCTCGATGATTAACAGTCCAAAACTAGACAAGATTATTGTGTTGAAGATTACATATTATGTATGTTACATCAGACACATATAATGACACAATGGGGTGTCCGGAAATGAGGATGCAGACAATTAAGCTAGTAGGTTATGGCAAAGGGATGCATATAAAGTACTTAAGTCAACCATTAAAAAGAAGATAAATGAAAAATGACAAATAATTGCGACAAGGAAATATATGCATGAAATACAATTAGGTAGAGGAAGAAGAACATGGGGAAAGAGAAAGGAAGATTTTATTATAAGGCACATACAGGACTTAAACATCACAGTTAATAGGAAAGCATCCTACATGTTTGTGTGAAAGGTGTGGGGTTATGGAAAAAGTGGTAGTAAAAATAGTCTTAATTTGTTATCCCCTTAATAAATTTAAATATAACTCTCCCTCTTTTCATTTATATGTTATACATATTTATATAAAGCACTATATTTCGTATATATTAAATGTTGAATGCTCTGCCAATTTGGATGAAATTAAACCTGCTAAATAAATAGTTAATAAATGACTTACAAGAAGGTTTTATTAGACTTGTTCATTGCAGACATCAAGTTCTAAGTCAAACTAAAGAAATGTTATATTTTATTTGGTTTATATAATTTATGTATTTATAATATTTTAACGAATATACATTTATTTCTAATGGGGACAATAATTGTAGTTATTTTAAAGTGCTTGTTTTCTGCACCAGTAGTGATAGGGATTCATAACGGAAACCCAGAAGAACGGACAGAGTTTTGTTTTAGTTCAGATTGGTGCGCCTGTTTTGTAACTTTGTTCTCAAATCCCGAGTGAAAAGTTAAGGTATGAAGCCTCCTTTGTCTGTCTTTCTTAAAAGGGACATTTCACAAGACCTTTTAAAGATTTAACATAAGTCTTTGGTGTCCCCGGAGCACTTATGTCATGTTTTAGCTCAAAATATCAAATAGATAATTTATCATAACATGTTAAAATTGACACTACTTAGGTTTGAGCAAAAATGTGCCGTTTTAAATGCAAATGAGCTGATCTCTGCACTAAATGGCAGTGCTGTGGTTGGATAGTGCAGATTAAGGGGCTGTATTATCCCCTTCTGACATCATAAGGGTAGACAAATTTCAATGACCTATTTTTTCAAATGCTTGCAGAGAATGGTTTACCAAAACTAAGTTACTGGGTTGATCTTTTCCACATTTTCTAGATTGATAGAAGCACTGGGGATCCAATTATAGCATTTAAACATAGAAAAAGTCAGATTTTTCATGATATGTCCCCTTTAGGGCATTGCAATATTAATAGTATTTACAAATATATTCCTCCAGGGGGCGTGCGATAAGCTCCACTAAAATCTCAGGATTTTATTTCACTCCATTTCAAGAAATATTGTAATTATAATATCAGGTATGTGGCAAACAAGTTAATATACACTTTAGTAATATTTAAGATTTTCTTTTTTAAGATCAAAAGACTAATCCATTCATTCTATTCAGCGCTGATAATACAGAACAGATGCAATGTGTTTGCTGCCTGGCCAGCTGGTTTTAGCTCTATTTTTTTCAGCAGGGATTACAAGCCATAAATTATTATCTCAAAAGCTAACCAAAGTCAAAATACTGTAACTTTCATTCAGGAATACTGTGAGTGTTTACATTAAGTAACATATACTGGTTTTACATCTTAAATTAGGGGGACCAAAACAATTAGGGCTGTATGCATTAAAAAAAAATCTAACATTGGGGGGGGGGGGCTGTTCCTCAGTGTCTATTGTGGTTTCTGCTCTACATTTGCTTATAAAAACAAAACAAAAAGACTACATATTTTCTGTAGTAATTCACAATCCCAGAGATGCTGCTGATAATAAAGCTGTATTGAACCTAGTACATCCCATGAGGCCATTAACAATGAAAACAAACAAACAAACATTATGCTTTGTGCCATTTTATTGCTTTGTAAACTTTGTTAAACTGCAATTTATTGAAACGTGTAACAGTTTATACTGAAAAAATCAATACAATGAATTCCCTCTCATTAATTTCAAACTTAAGCAAATCTACTGTTCAGATAACCAAGCTGTGTGACGTGTTATCAGACAGTTTTAAAGAACTTAAAGTAACTTATTAAATTAAACCCATTCAAAAGATGCAGCTGATGGTACCCACAACACTGGTAAGTTTTTAACTAAAAGAAAACAACAATTTTTTTGTAATGATCACTAGTCAGTGAAGTGACAAATGTATGAGTGATACTTTATAATACGATTAAACACAAATAAAAACAACACTTGACACTAACTAGCAATTAACAATACTTCTACAGCATTTACTAATCTTGGTTAATTTCTACATTATTTTATTTTTAATCAACCGACTGTGCTTATACTTTACAATAAGGTTTTATTTATTAACATGAATGCATTAGCTAACACAAACTAACAATGAGCAATATATATTTTATATAACAACATTAATTAATCTACATCAATACCAATAAGATTTGTTATGTTAATTTAATGTGCATTAAATAATTTATGTCTTTGTAAATGCTGAAATGAACATGAACTAAACTTAATAAATGACATACAGTACAGAAGTATTGCTTATTGTTTTTTCATGTTAACTAAAGTTGTTCATTTTAATAATATTAACAAATGCAACCTTAAATAGTGAAGTGTTACCCTATTGTAAAGCTTCATAACCATTCTTATGCAAAACAGATATAAATCAATACATTTGCCGTGTAGCAGTTTTGTATTTGACATTCACTGTCTTCAATCACTGTCACTGGAGGACTCCGAGCTGATGAAATAGCCCTCCTCACCCACATCTGCCAAGAACAAATGCCCTGATGGGAAAGACACGTGTTTATTAATGTGATCAATAACAGTTAAATCACTGCAACTGCACAGTTTACCACTCAAAAGTTTGATGCTCAACTATAAAGTTTGTAGTTGTCAAAAATGTTGTCATTTATTCATCAACACATTATTCTGGAACACTTCATGTTAAACGTTCTGTAGGCAGGTGTTTAGTAGAATATTTAAGACACTCTTAACCACACAGTTAAAAAAATTACAGGAACAACATGAGATTTCATTTTTGGGTGAACCATTTCTTTAAAGGTGCAGTGTGTAAGTTTTAGCAGCATCTAGTGGTGAGGTTTCAAATTGCGCCCAATGGCTCAGTCCCCAGCTCATCCCTCGCTTTTAAAATGCATAGAGAAGCTACGCTAGACACCATAGGACAAACACGTCATCATCAGAGAAAACTTGGTAAGCAAAGTTTGTCCGTTAAGGGCTTCTGTAGAAAAATGGTGGCACGAAATGGCGACTTCTATGTAAGGGGACCCTCGGTGTTTGTAGATAAAAATGGCTCATTTTAAGGTAATTAAAACATAATAGTTCATTTTGAAAGGTCTTTATACGCCACTGATTATATAGTTATGTTTATTATATTGCATTTCTGTCAAGAGATCCTTCTAAAAGTTACACACTGCACCTTTAAATAGAGCATATACACATTATTTGGCTCTCACCATTTACTGTAGAAACCACAGCATCATCAATGTGGTCAAATTCATAGCTGACAAATGAACTCTGCAGATGGACACAAAAAATTAGTTTACTGTACTTATGATCATGTAATGCATCACTAAACATATCCATTTTATTAAGGTTCCATTAGGGATGGGACAATTACCGGTTTCACGATTAAATGTCCTGACGGTTAGTATTATCGTTTAAAACGTAATTATCATTACACCCGTGTTTGATTACCGTGATTTTGAAAACTGGCAATAGCTGTCCAGCCAGAATCTGTTTGACGCAGGCGCTCACATGCAACATGTTTTTTTGCACACGGCGGTAGGGATGCACCAATACCAATATCTGCCTCGATACCACATTTTCTAAAGTACTCGTTAAAAGTCCCCCGATACCAGGGATCAATACCACGGTCTGAGAAATGACTATGTTTGAGCGGCGTGTAAGGGGTTAATGCCTCTTGTGTTGTCCAAAGAGGCAGAGTTTACAACAAACTGGAAAACTAGTCCCTTGTTTTTTTGTTAAATTATATGACTAAAGCTGTTACCTGTTAATTTAAATCATGTTTTTTATTAAGTACTCGGTCTTGGCAAGTACTGAAATGCAAGTACTCGTACTCGTAGACGGCATTTAAGGGATAATGTATTGTATTCATGAATGGTAAACTTGTTAAACAGCTTAATTTTTTTTACCACAGAAATAATTCATGAACATGAAATATTAAATTGTGATTTTCAAAAATAAAACTTATTCAAATGTTTTCAGTGTGTGTATCAGTTCTTTTTTAACATTTCCATCTCATTTTAACAAAACCATGATAAAATTGATAACCGTGATAGCTTTGGTCACTATAATAATGATTGAAATGCTCGTACCGTCCCATCCCTATGTTCCATAATGATTTCAAACTTCTGAACAGTTGTTAAACTATAAAAGCATTTAACTCATTCCCCGCCAGCCATTTTTGAAAAGTTGCCCACCAGCATTTTTTTTGTGATTTTCACAAAAGTTTCACAAAATGCCTTCTTATAAAATATATAAACATACAAATATATCAAATGAAAGAACAGACCCTCTGCTTTCAAACAAACAAAACGGGGAAAAAAAACCATTTCATCCTATCAATATTTTTTCTCTGCTTATAAACTCTTAAATATAGGTATTTTTCTTTAAAAATATATTTTTTCACAAAAATGCAATTATTTCAGCTTTTTCCTAAGGAATTTTGTTAGAGATCAGATTCAGAACGATCATCAAAACATACAGAGTTTAAAATGAGTAAATAACGTTTTGGCCTCAGTTTTTTCAAGTGCGCCATTTAGTGGATAATCGCGATATTGCAGATTAACATCAAAATTCATCAGGAACATGTTTTTTATGCAATTTTTTGTAATCAATGAGATAACTCAATGGCATGGAAAGAGTTAAAACTCAGTAATATTTTGTTTTATTTGTGTGATCTCATGAATCAGCTCTCATGATGAGATGAAGCAGATTGTATTTTGTGTTGTCGGTAATAAGAGTGTCAGTGCCTTGTGCTTAAGAAGTGTTTTCCAGTCTTTGTTCTCCTTTTTCCTCAGCTTCATCACAGGCTCGTTACACTTCATTTCCCATGAGCACTCCTCCGTGATGATGTCACTGAACAGCTCAAGCTTCGCAAAGTAATGACGCTCATTCACATAACCACTGAAACATTCAAATAACATCCCATGTAAAAACAGCTTAAAAAAAGAAACATTATACACTTTCTTGAAATCAATCAATCTCATTAGATTTTAAGGGGTGGTTTCCAGGACAAAGGAATTGGCTTAAACCAGGACTAGGCCTTAGTTTAATTAGGAAATATAACTAGATTTAACAAATATGCCTTACTAAAACATTACTTGTGTGCATTTTAAAGCAAAACAGTGCCGTGATGTATTTTTAGATATGGCAGTGCAATTTGTTTTCAGTTTGGACAGCTCTTACATTTATTTTAGTCTAGGACTAGTCTAATCCCTATCCGGGAAACCGCCCCAAGACTTTAGGTTGGATTACACAGACAGAGTCACACATTCACTTTAAGGCACAGCATCAACTCTTAAGTCACTTTCGCATATACAGCTTTTTCTGTAAATGTATCTGCCTTTTAACAATGCCAAATAGTGCAAGTTTTGTAAAAATGCAGAAATTTGTAGCTTACTATATATCCACTAACGGTCAGCAGCAAATGACAGCACAGATTTCTATAAGAATTTTAAGGGTTGATGTATCAATGTTGGCAATACAAATAAAAGCTCCTACGTGTGTCAATACTAGAGGTGGTACATTTATGAGAAAAGCTTCATCTGGCAACATTTCTGCAATTTAAAGCATTTCTAATGTAATACTGTCAGTCAGCATCAAGGACTTCAACTATATGTTTTATAATATAATTTAAAGCTTACCTGTAAATGACTGTGTCGGCGTAAAATTCACACTTCTGCATCACTGGACTGATGAGTTTAACAGAGACAGTGATGAACTCAGCTCTCTGAAACCATTTAATCTGTGGGTGAAAACTAAACACATGCATATTATTAAAAGGGACATATCAAGAAAATCTTTTTTCATGTTCAAGTGCTATACTTGGGTCCCCAGTACTTCTAGCAACCTAGAAATGTGAAAAAGATCAACATATTAACCTAGTTTTGGTAAATCATTTTTGCAAACATGTGGAAATTTAGGTCATTCAAATTTTTGCAGAAAGCAGGTCTTATTTACAATAATACTTCCCCTTAAAGGGATAGTTCGGCCAAAAATTATATTAAACCCATGATTTACTCACCCCCAAGCTGTCCGAGTTGCATATGTCCATCGTTTTCAGACAAACACATTTTCGGATATTTTAGAAAATGTTTTAGATCTTTCAGTTGATTAAATGTAATGTTACGGGGTCCACGAGGTTTAAGTCCAAAAAAGTGCGTCCATCCTTCACAAAATAAATCCAAACGGTAGCGCCGCCATCTTAGTCGCGTCCGCATTCAGGATGAGAGCTTACGCAGCCTACGGAGGCTACTCTGCTGCTGCTCTGTGCCCCCGCCCTCCGAATTTGTCAAACGTCACTAAGTAAAGTGCGTACACTACGCTAATACTCTCTCCTGAATACAGAGGAGTCTAAGATGGCGGCGCTACCGGAAGGTATTTATTTTCGTTAATAAAGTTTTAAATATGGATATTTCTACAACAACACCGCGCGGATTACCCTCAGAAGACCTTTGTTTATCATCCTGGAGCCGTTTGGATTTATTTTGTGAAGGATGGACGCACTTTTTTTGGACTTGAAGGTCGTGGACCGCGTAACATTACATTTAATCAACTGAAAGATCTAAAACATTTTCTAAAATATCCGAAAATGTGTTTGTCTGAAAAACGATGGACATATGCAACTCGGACAGCTTGGGGGTGAGTAAATCATGGGTTTAATATCATTTTTGGCCGAACTATCCCTTTAATCTGCACTTTCCAACCAGGACCCTGCTATTTAGTGCAAAGAGAGAGAGAAAATAAGTGACAGCACAATTGAGTTTCAATAAAAAATAAACACCATTATGGTGATCAGTGTTTGCATTCCATCAGCTCATTTTGCATTTAAAAGGACACTCCCAGAAATGGTATATTTTTCCTCACACATTCTATGATAAATTATCTGTGGGGTATTTTGAGCTAAAACTTTATACGTGCACTCTGGGGACACCAAAGACTTATTTTATATCTTGAAAAAGTCTAATAAAATGACCCGTGTAACATATGTTCATAAGTATTTGACAAAACACCTGCATCTTTATAATTCACCTGGTAGGCCGGGATGAGATGATGCCAGAATTGTTCAAGTTTTTCAGTATATTAACAGTCTGTAGTTCCTTTACAATCAGTATGTCATCTTTAATTATATGATCATCTGTGTGGACAAAAAAACAATTACTTCAAGTACCGAAGAAAGAACTACTTCAATTTCAAACTATGACAACTGGATCTGGTTGAACGTGCCTGGTTCAGGGCTTGAGGATCTGGATTGGTTTGAAGATGAGAATCCATTCAGGGCAGAAGGACTGAAAAACAAAACTAATACTTTAATCTTAAGCAACAATCAGTGTTCATAACTAGGGATGCTCCGAACAATAGCCTGAAGATTGGTATCAGTCAATCATTGCATTAAACTACTTGATCAGTACTCGGTAAATGTGCAGTCAGATCTTATGAACTGATCTGTCTATTTACTTTTGTCATCATAGGGCATATATAGACGGTTTCAGCAATAACAACGTATACACACGGCTTTTGTGGTCATCACGTAACTTCCGGTAAACTCTGCGAAGAATAAATAACAACAAAGTCCTTTTAAAGTAGTTTATTTATATAACAAGCAAAATAAACAACACATAGATTACATAGGAACCCAAAACATTTGTTATTTTTGACGAGGTACTTGTTTAAGAGTTCAGTTTCAGCAACTAGTCAGACCAATAAACAAACAGAATCCGGAAGTGAAGTTCGGACCAGGGCCCGGTTGCATAAAGCACCTTAAGTTTTTCCCTTAAGTATGAAACTTAAGGGGTAAATTCCCCTTAACTAATGTAAGATAATAATTAAAGAGTTTTGCATATAATCCCTAAAACGGTTCTCTTAGGGTGTTTTCACATATACACTGTTTAGGTCGGCCAAAATGACGTGTCGCTCCGAGTACGGTGCGTTTGGGTCAGTGTGAACACAACAGCCGCACTCGGGTGCGCACTAAACGACCGCTCCGAGACCGCTCTAAACAGGTGGTCTCGGAGCGGCTGTTGCCGAACTCTGGGGCGACCCACCTGTGGTGTGAACACTGCTGGACCTCGGGCCGAACCAAATACAGGAAGTTCTCCACATCTTTGAGCAACTGGGCTTTCGTTGTGACGTGAGCCTGGTGTTATATTGTGGGTTAACAACAAAAAAGCCAATCCTGGTCCGTTGCATAGAGATTCGCTGTCTCCTTTACGTTTGAGCTGATGATTTTATAAATGCATAGCTGTCCTCCACACACAAATAGTGACATTACGGGCTTTTTAGCAAACGGCTCCGTGAGAAAGGCTTTAATAGAACAGCTACGCAATTTCGCGTTAAAGCAAAGAAACTTCACAAAGACGTGCATCGTTTATCTCCACATCTTGATAGCTGCGCTCTCTCTGTCAAGCTGGTTGTCGTGGAAACGTGGGGGTGGTCATGAGACGGTAAGAGCTGTCAGAGACCAATGACAGCGCTGACCGTTGTCACATGGTGTACGGTGCGGCATTTCGAGTAAAGTAAAAAATATATATATGTGAACACGGACCGCACTAACTGAAAAATGATACAATGTATTTTGGTACGCTCCGAGGCCGCACCACGGTGCGCACCAATATATGTGAAAACAACCTTAGGTAAGGGTAATCGTTAAGTGTTTCATGACAGCAACCCCGGTTTGTTGTTATAAAATACTATTGTTGCTATGGAGACGCAACAGAAAAAACTTAAGGGTTTTTCTGCAACACCCTTAAGTTTAAGGGAAACATAAGGGTGAACTTAAGGGAAAATTACACTTAAGGTGCTTTATGCAACCAGGCCCAGACACTTATCGCGTCACCGCACATGCACCCGATTAAACAGTCTATATCGCAGAGATTCCTTCTTCATGTCGAAAGCAAGAGGCGGCCCCACGAGTTCTACAACAACGCTTAGGTGCCCGCAGATGTGCCTGCCTATTAATCAGCCGAATTTTGCAGCAAAATAGGCCAAAGACTATTTATAAAAATATGCCAAATATTGGCTAAATTATCGACCAGGCCGATACATCGGTTGACCTCTAGTATGTATTGCTGTATGCAATATGTATTATATGTTAATTTAATACTTTCACTTTAAATCTGCTTAATCCTCAGGCCAGAAATAACAGTTTGTTGGCAGAATCCATCAAGAGTCTGATAAAAATGCTCATTTACAAGAAAACATGTTGTCAGGCGCACTTAGTGGATTTTGCATCTGAGCTATTTAATTGGTAACCACAAATATACAAATAATTTTACCTTACATTGGGTGGTGGTCTAATAAATTTGTAAAGCACTGTTTATGAAATCACAAGTTAAGTGTAATATTATAGTCGTGCCTAAGTGCCGTAGGTTTTGTGTAGGCTGTGCATAGCTCTGTGTAGCCTGATGCGCATCTTGCCAGGATTTTAACAACGCGTCCATTCTATGCGGAGCGCAAGTGCAGTAATTGGTCCACTAGAACTCCTCCTGTTAGGTTAATAAATAAATCAGAGTCACATTTCTTCCTAGGCATTTCCGCTTGAGATGATAAGAACAAAGATGGGCCAAGTTGAGGAGTGATTTAACTCTAACTGCAACATAAGTCGCCATTTTTTTTACCTCCATCCCTGCTGGCCTCCTCAAATCATACACAACAAGCTGCTGCTGCTTCTTTGTTTTTGGGGTTACTGGCCAAGTAGCTGTTGCACTGCTACTGTGGGTTACATGCATGAATACTGCCTACAGGCAGTCTGCATGTGTAATTGCATGTTGACACAGACAACTCATAAGTATATATGAAAACTGACGCATAGCCCATGGGGCCTACACCGTAGGACTTATTGTGCTTTCACATCGCCACAGGCGAGAGTGTCAATGTGGCCAAAAGTCATTCATTTTTAATGAGAGCAGCGGCGCAGCGCATCATGAATGGTGTGAGCGTTGAGGAGAGTTGAAATCAGTTCAGCAGCCACAAGAATCACTGTAGTCTCATCTGCCGAAATGCACAGAATCGATCCTTAAGTGTGCAGCTGAACTCCCTGCTTTTAACAATTACTTAATCAGTGCATTTGTTATCATAACTCTGATTAGTTTTGTGATTTATTGTGCAGCCCTAGTGTGCAAGACTGAGGAAGAGAAAAGAGGTTTTGATAACAGATTTTTATATTCATTTTACCTTTATTAGAGAAAGGAATTTTCAAACAGACATCAAATTTCTCATCTTCAGATTTTCAAACACAAAAGACAAACGTTTCCCTCCGCAACGGCATGAGAGACAGTAGAGCTAGAAAGCATTGAGGTTAACAGTCTCTGACATCTATATCCATCTGCACTTTACTTTTCTGGCCTAGGACGTCTTCTCCTGGGAGGGTTTCTTCTTACAGACTTCTTACTGAGGGTTTGCACCTTGGGCCTCACAGCCAGCTTGGGGACCCTGCGAGAGGATGTTGCCCGGTCGAAGGGCTGCTTCACTGAGCGCTGCTCCATGGGGTGCTGGGAAGACGAGCAAGAGTGATTGAAAGATGGGGCTGTGGCACACCTCGGAGGAAAGTGGCTCATAGACCTAGACTGTTTTTGAGCCTCCAGAAACCGAATCAAGAGTGCACTCGCTTCATCACCAAAGAGGCCAGTAGTGCACATCGGAGCATCCAACAGTACCCTCTTCTCTGCATTCTTTAGCTCTGTAAGGGTAAGCCAAAGATGACGGTTGAGAACTACAAGGCTACCCATGGAACGACCGATAGCCTGCACCACTATCTTGACTGCCCGTAGAATATGGTCCGTCACACTACGAAGCTCTTTAAAGTTCTCCAAGTCTGGTCCTTCCTCATCTAAGGTCTTTAATATCTTTGCTTGGTAAACCTGCAGGACTGCCATTGTGTGAAGGGCAGATGCTGCCTGTCCTAAAGCAATGTAGGCTTTGTCGGCGATGCGAGCTGCAGTCTGGCAAGGCTTGCAAGGAAGCGTCGCAGCAGACTTGCGGCTCATGCCATAGGGAGGGCATAGTAGTTTGGTGATAGCTTCCTCAATTGGGGGGAGCTTCTCATAACCCCAAATATTCATGCCTTCCACCTTCCTAAGCACCCCTGGGCCAGAAGCAACAGCACGGGCTGAATGGGGGGATTTCCAGGTCTTTGAAAGCTCCACATGAACATCTTGAAAGAATGGAGCTGGCCTCTGAGTGACAGACCTGCTAGGACGACCGGCTTGGAGATACCATTCATCAAGACGGCTCTTAGTAGGTTCGACAAGGCCAGACCACTCCAGGCTGAGATTCTTAACTGCTTTTGCCATAACTTGGAAAAGCTCCTGATCCTTTGACGCACCACGGGAAACAACATAACTAGCACCAGAGGATGGCCCAAGGTAGGGCTCCTTAAAGACAATGGAGAATTCCGGAGAATACGAGGCACGCGTGCACTGGGCAGACGTGAGCTCATCCTCCAGTTGGGGCTGCTTCGTCCACTGCGGCTCAACAGCGGCAGGTGGTGGAAGCGAATGCGCCAATGTCTTGCACTTAACGAGACGGGAGCGGAGGGCTCCAACTGTCATAACCTCACAGTGAGGACAGCTGGATCCAGAAAGTGCTGCCTCTGCATGGTCAAGGCCCAGACAGATAACGCAGTCATCGTGGCTGTCAGTGATCTGGATTGGTCCTTTGCAGGAATGACACTGCTTAAGTGTCATCTTAACTTTCTGTTCTTTTTTCTCTGTAGTACTCCTCAAATTGCAAGGCGGCTGCGGGCAAGTGTCTTTAGCATCTTCTTGTGTAGAACACTGTCGATGGCCAAAGGCAAAGGCTTCTTGACTGCAGTGAAGAAGAAATATTCTGAGGCAATTCCATCCAAGCAGAATATTATATACCAGCGTGACCCTGCCCTTATCCCTGTGCTTGAACAACACTGGTCACTGCATCGACGTTATTCAATAAAGCCAGGGACAACTTAACTTTTTTTGTATTATAATATATACTATTAAGATTGATATAAGCAAGTATAATATATGCATTATACAAACTTGGGTGTGTCCCAGGCTTAATACTTCAGTATTCCAGGTGAGAAAGGTTTCCCGAAATCAAGTAAACTGTACTCGAAAGGGAACACACAGTAATAGTTGCCCTTGCCAACCCCACTAACATCCTTGTGAAAAATCAAACTTAAAACACATCTTAGGCATACAAATGAGAAAATAATTGCCACTTACCTCATGATCTTCATGTTTGCCTCTGAAGAGTTTTCTACATCAGTGTTTTTGAGCACATCATGGACCAGTGCAGGACCCTCTGAGGTCCTACAGAGCTCTTCTGTATTATGATCTTTCAGCTTTGAGGACACTGAGGAGTCTTCTAACCTGAAGACCCCAAAAATGACAACACACAAATGTATCAAACACAAGCCTGTGAGGGTTCCTGAAGAATGACAGTATATACTAGGACTATTTAATTTCAGTCCTGGAGGATAGAGTGTATCTCTAACTCAGGGGTAGGCAAGTTCGGTCCTAGAGAGCCGCAGTCCTGCATATTTTAGCCTAAGCACTGATAATCTAACCTGCTGTCTAAATCCTAAAGACATTGATTAGCTTGTTCAGGTGTGTTTGATTAGGGTTGGAACTAAACTCTGCAGGACTGCAGCTCTGTAGGACCGAACTTGCCTACACCCGCTCTAACCCAAAACCAACACATCTTAAGAAGCTAATGGAAATTACAGGCAGGTGTGTTTGATTAAGACTGGAACTAAACTCTGTGGGACAACGTCCCTCCAGGACTGAAAATGAATAGCCCTGGTATATACCGTTGTGGACATAGACATAAATAGATGAATCACAAGTCAACAGTGCCACCAAACAAGAGCACCAACATGACAAGACCGACTATAAAATCCTAAATCTGCGAATGTGTGTTCTGCACAGTCCACATACTGTGACAGCGCTGCTTCAGACAAGATCGTTCTCAACAGCTCTTGAATCACCATTACACTGATTGGAAAACTATTTCAACCGGTCATGTCTGATGTAATAAGAATCAATGAGTGAGCGACTATGAAACTATATTGTGATTCTTGTTTTGAGTTTATTTAGAGATCGACAAGTCACATTTACATGATCCAGGGTTCCCGCAGCACATTGCAGTTTGGGCGGCCCTCCTAATCTGGGAAACCCTACCGCCTTAACTAGGTCGCTGCACAAAAGGCCGTCAAGTGCATTTTGGAGAATAGCGCGACGCGCTTCACATTGTGAGCTTTTTCTGAGAAATTATGGGTTTTAACTCTTTCACCTCTTTTCATGATTTTCACCAAAGTTTAATGCCTTCCAGAAAATGTTCTTCTTTAAATATATAAACATACATATAAACCAAATGAAAGAAAAGACCCTCTGCTTTCAAACAAAAAAAAACGTTTCATCCTACCTTTAGTGGTTCTTTTGCAATCAGCTTTTGAATATGGGTAGGTTTTTGCAAAAACACCATATTTTGAGCAAAAAGTAGAGATAATTCAATTTTTATGACGGACTTTTCATAGAGATCCCATTCAGAGCGATCTTTAAAACAGACACGGACATGCAGCAGCTTGCCATAGGGCAATACTTCCAGTTTTAAAAAGTTCGGAAGGGCGCCACCTGGTGGATAATAGTGGTATTGCGGAAAGACGGAAAATCTCGTCATTGGCGGGGAAGCGTTTTCTCATAATTGACGAGATATCTCGTCAATGGCGGGGAAAGAGTTAAATGTAACATTCAAGACTTATTCCTGAATTAATTTAAACCCTTTTCTGGAAACCACCCCTATATGTGTTTGACTGAAAAAAGGAAGCCATACCTAGGATGGCAATAAGGCAAGTAAATAATGGGCTAATTTTCATTTTGGGGTAAACTATTCCTTTATTCCTAATTTGAGGGGCATTAAAAAGCAAAAACTGAACAAATCTCCTCACCCTGTCCATAACTTGAGCCATAACTGTACATTTACATTACACAGTGCAGTAGGATTGCATATGTGACCAGTCACGGAAAGTAGCGACACAAGTCGGATCTGGGCATTTGGAGTTATTCACAGATTCTGAAAGTGCAGTTTCTAAGCTTTCCAACGATGTGTAACACATGGAAATCTGATAAGATTTGGAGAAGTTGTGGCCATTTGAATATAGGAACTCAGAAATACTCAAACCGAGAAAATCGAGACGAAAGAGACTCTTCTTTTCAGCTGGGGGAGACAATAGGGCTCATTTACATCTCATTTAGCTAAGCCATGCCCCCTGTAAAACCCTTTTTGAGATGTTCTAGCATCATATGTAGTATTTTATGACCAAATGACAACCCGCAAAAATAAACATGACTCTTTTACCTTTGTGGGGATCACAAGTCGAATCCAGTCTGTTTCAGATTATCCAATGACCATATTTGTCCACAAATGCGTATAATCCGTGAAATATAGATTGTTTACATCAGATTTCGCATGAATGTCTGGTAATACAATATAATATATAATCTGAAGACTATTTAAATCGTAACATGTAAGGGTATATGAGCTTACACTCCGTTAAACACATGAACCCGCCTTCAAAGTTTGTATTTAAAATAGGGAAGTAGTATAATAGATCATCCAAACAGCGCCGTCGAAAACGTGACATCCTTTAGAGATGTTACCAATGGCTCGCTCGTTCCTCCATCAGCCAATGACTTCATGGAAAACATTGATAGACAAAACATGTAGCCAATTATATGAAGAATACAACTATATCTGTGTAACTTCTGTGTGTTTGGACTCATGCTGCGCTGCAAGAACTGACATACAGATGACGTCAAAGTACCGCGAGAGCGAGTCGAAATTAAACTACTCCGTAAGATTTCTTGAAGAGCTCTCGCGGTACTTTGACGTCATCCGACTGCGGCGCCGCATAAAGTCAGTGACGCGGCTGACGTACGATGCGGCTGACTGTTATTTGTTCCGCCCCAGCTTCTTTTATTTTTCTTTTGTTTTGTGCGCCCGAGCTTTACAGTCTGGGGAGACGCAGGCTATAAGTTTGAAAAAAAAAAAACTTAGCAAACATGTCTGAGGAACAGGGCAGCGCGTCACTACAGTCACGTGACTTCACGCTCGAGCCGGAAGAGAAGACAATGCTGAATAAAGTCGTAATTCTGCTATTTTTGGACCAAACTGTATTTTCGATGCATCAACACAATCTTACTGACCCACTGATGTCACGTGGACTACTTTGATGATGTTTTTATTAACTTTCTGGACATGGAAACCATACATAGATTTTCAATGAAGGGGAAAGCTCTCGGACTAAATCTAATGATAAAACATCTTAAACTGTGTTCCGAAGATGAACGGAGGTCTTCCGAGTTTAGAACGACATAAGGGTGAGTCATTACTTACATTATTTTCATTTTTGGGCGAACTATCCTTATTTAGTAGTCACGCTGTTCCCTTTGGGGGCGGAGGCGAAAACAAAAGCTTATACAGTATGTAAATATACACACAGACAATGACGCCCCCCGCTGCACGCTAGAATCTCCGGAAAAACAAGCCTATTTTAACCGCAAAATGTACGCTTTTAAATATACAAAAACTGCTATCTCAAACATGGAGAGGCTTCTTCGTGATCTCAACTAACAGATTCTGCAATAAAACGAAAATCACAAATTTCGAAAAAAAAAACTTTGTTTCTCATTTTCTCGAAACTTGTGCTGCCGACTTGAGTCCCTGGTTTCCGTGACGGGTCACATATAGCAGTCAATGAATATGATCCAACATTGATTAACCTGTCACTCTGGTGTTGATCCATTGGGGTGGGGTTGTCTTCTCCATGGAAAACCCTCTTCAGCAGGTCCAAGTGTTGAGGGTTATTGACACCGAACCCAGAGGCCAAGATCTCAGCATGGACATTATACTCATTAATGTAAGTCTTCAGGCCCGGCACACGTGTCATGCGCACCTGAGTGACAGAAAGAAGGACTTTTACCAAAGAAACAATCAGGGTCTGGTATGTTAATGCAAACTGACAGGTTTGATCTGATGTCCTTCTAATGTTGCCTTAAAAGGTTAGTTCGCCCCCAAACTACAATTAGGGCTGTCAGACGGTATCAGACGGCATTCATAAGATACATTTCAAAGCCATTCAATACAGTGGAAAAACATCATTTAAGATATGCTACAAAACTTTGATAAGCAGTATGAACTATTATCATTAAATAATTACTTTTAAATATGTGTTATTTGAGTGACACTTCCTCTCAACAACTAAACACTTTATTGTTGAAGAGCTAATATAAATTACGTACAATGACTCAAGAACAAAAGCCTACCATTGGATCAACCCACACAGCATTGCCTACACACATCACCACTTTAGCCTGATGCAGCTTTCCTTTGATTTTCTGACTGATTGCTCTGGTGACCTAAAAACAGAAATTTTATTTGTATTTAAATAACTGTGTGATGTAATACAGTTTCAGCTGAAGTGCAAATCTTAAGACCTTTGGGTTCCAGTCAACCTCTCCATCAATGGGCTGAGCCCTGCAAAGAATGATCTCCACCGCCTGATCTCGCAACTCCTGGAACTGAGGAGGAAGCTGGAGAAGCTGGTGTGACTTCACTTCCTGTGTACGCCCTTCATCTACAAAGTAGGCGATGACGCTGCTGTACATCCGTTCTCCTTTATCTGGCATCTCAATCACACGCACCCTATCGTGATGATACAAGCAAACACCATTTATTCACACTAGACGGCACCTGTGTCATTGCCTATTGCAGATATCCTGTTTGAATATCTCAAGAGTGAGTCCGTTTCATTACCTGTTATAAAGATCCTCCTCTTGAATGGCGTAAAGTTCTCCAACCACCACATCCACAGCACATCGTCTTTCATTGCTGTAGTGAGTCTTCATCTGAGCAGCAAGAGTCTCGTAAGCGTCGTCCTTCTGTCTCGTAACACGGCCATAATACACACTTGCCGTTTTGATGGACAGCGGCAAAACCTATAGTAAATCAGAATCAAACTAAAATACATAAATACGTTAACAAATAAACACAAACAACTAATCTTCTTAATGTCTGAGAAAAGGCAAGGAACTGGTCAAAAATAAGAACATGTGTACTACAAACATTGTAATAGACAATCGCTTTTAAAGAATTTTGTTTATTAACCATGACAGATCCAGAATCAGGGTGCAGCGGATGGTCCAGTGTATTGTTGATTGTGTGTCTATCCTGACAAATGACGTTGTCTCTGCAAACAAAAATTGAAAATTAGTAATTCAGTAACAGAAGAAATTCCGGATCCAATATACTGTTACACATGCATTTTCATGCAGTTTACTTTCTCTTAAAGAAAACACATTACAAAATTAAGTTTGCAGGCAAATATTTCAATACAATTTTGTCTATATACCTGATGTGGATATTGTTTATATATCTGTCTATAATAGACAGGTATCCACATTGTATTCATTCATCCAGCGCTTTTCTAACAATACTTCAATTATAAATGGATACAAATGTCTAAATATGTGAGAAAAAGCAGCACAATTATGACAAAACTTTTTTATTTGTAATAACCATACTACAGTTTTAAAATCAAATTCTGAGATAATGAGCATCAAAGTCAGATTTTTGCAATTCATTTCATTATGATTTCAGTCTTTGACGTGATTTTATTCAATCAATATTAAAGATATGAACAAAACTACATTTGACACACGATTTTTGATAAGACAGGCACATTTATTTTGTTGGCAGCCAGCGACCATTCGTGTGTAGCCTATTTAAAACAATGGCAAGAATTACGCTAACGTTAGCAGTTTTCATACCGAAAGTGCTGAGGGGTTTGTTGTAACACAGCGTTACAATTAACCCCGCTGGGTCAAAATATTTTCAAGGCCACCAAAAAAGTTGCTAAGAGCTGCAGACATATTTCAAAATGATTCTATGTATTAGTCAACAAGACACTGATTAAGATGACAGAACATTGGATTTGGTATCTTACACATCCAACTTAGAAACCAAAAAAAAAAACATATGATGAAAAAATTTACTTGCATGCCACCAAAACACTCGTTCATCAACAACTCTCTGCAAAAACATTATACATTTCCAATAATTAGTCTTTTGGCAGCGTGAAAAAAATAACAAAAAAATAAAACAAAACGCTCAACCTTGTGCAACAATGTAAACAGTCCGTGTTACAACTAACCCCGCGTTAGTTTTTTGCCCCGCGCACCCCTACTCAGCACTGAGCATGGAAAAACCGCCAAACACTGACTTTTAGCACGAAATATTAGGGCTGCAACTAACGATTATTTTAATAATCGATTAATCTGTCGATTATTTGTTCGATTAATCGATGAATCGGATAAAAAACAAAAAAAGCATTTATTTCCAACCCCTTATTCAAAACAGAACTAAAATCTTTAGAAAGTGCACAAACTTGTTGCTTATTGAACACACCTGAGCTGTTACAATAATAATAAAATAAAATAAAAATGGACTAACACAAAAAAATACACATGTATGCTTTACATCTGCCAAATATATAGACTTTTTATGATGCATTTCCCATCAAGAAGCCGCTCTTGGTGGGATCAAAAAGATAGTATACGAGTACACTATCAGAAATAAAAGTACAAAAGTTGTCACTGGACAGTACCCTTTCAAAAAGGTACACCTTTGTACCCAAAAAGTGCATATTAGTACCTCAAAAGTACATATTGGCAGTTCAAAGATACATATTTGTACCTAAATGGTACATATTAGGACCTTTTATAAAGAGTACTGCCCCAGTGACAGCTTTGTACCTTATATTTGACTTTATGTGTTTTCTCTGATCTGATAGCTATCTCATTTGTTAAAACTGTTCCATTACATTTGGCCACATAAATGCGTCTTGTGAAAACGGAAAATGCGTCTTCTACTCCCGCGCAAAATGCAAATACACCATTCATTACTTCGCCTTAAAAAATGTAAGAGGATGTTTATGCAACAACAGGCGGCACTTACTGTATGATGTACTGTATGTTGGTCCGGGCACGCGCGTCTCCTTGCTCTGCATGAGCTGGAGCGCGCAGTACAGAACAGCAGGAGAGTGACGGCGCGATGATTTAACATACAGGTCTATGACGGGGAAAAGCGTCCATACAACTCTCTCTCAACGTTTTATTTCTTTGTTTAATATCATTAGAGTTTGTCATTGGAGTTTTTTTTTCGTTCTAGAAACTTTTTTTACTCGCTGTCGTCGCTCCATAAAGCATAAGCGTGTCGTCTTTGTTTGATTACCTCTTTGCCGGCTATAACTTCCAGGTGGCGCGCTCGCGCTTACGTTTGGGAGGAGTAAAACACTGACATGTGGTTTTCCTCTACCTTTGCTGTTTTTTTTTAATATTTTCCCCGCCGCCCTGTAATTTCTCCGCCCTGTCTATGAGGCGCCGAACTCTGCAAGCAACAGTGCGCGAGAGAGACCGACGCTCCGTCCCAAACCGCATACTTCCATACTATATAGTAGGCGAAAAGCACTACTTCTCGTACTCTTTGCCTACTATATAGTAAGGAATTAGGCGGTTTGGAACGCAGTGCGAGTGTGTTCACTCCGCTTCGCGCTTAACTGAAGTTTTTCCTTTTTTTTTTATTAAACGTCTCTGCGCCACGCGACACAACGAATCGATAATGAAATTCGTTGCCAACACTTTTAGTAATCGATTTTTATCGATTTAATCGATTCGTTGTTGCAGCCCTACGAAATATAAAAAGTGCTTTTTTTTAAAAAAGCAGAGCTTCCATTGGAAATAATTGAAAACATACGCTGACCGTGGGCGTAAAAGCTTTGGTGTGCAAGCCCCCTAAGAGTACATTGTGCATTGCAATTTTTATTTTCTATTATATATATTAAGATTATAAACAAGTGTTTTTGCATATCTGGCGCAAAGCATAAAGAAAAAATGCATTCTGGCATGTACGGCTTAAAATAACAACTTTTTTTTAAACTGTAATGCTTAAAAATGTCCACAAACGTTACGTTTTTGTGACCACACACACAGCAACGTGAGCGCGTAACCTCAATAGAAACAACAGTCCAAAATCTATTCCAGTTTATAAAAAAATGTTTTAGTGTGAACCATTTCAAAACTAATCAAATTATTATATTTTAATACTTTACTAACTACACAGCGTAAAAAAGCAGATGCCATCTAATCTGACCTGCAGAAGCCGAAGCTCTTAAGAGAGCAGCAGAGAGGTCTGTTGGCTTTTTGCTCCTCTTTGGCATGCTGGACACCCAGAGCAAACTGAAGGAGCTCAGGTGGCAGAAGAGCCCCGGCTCTCCTCAGGTATCGCAGCACACCGCACACATGACGGGCGTTCTGCTCTGACAGGAGCATCACGGACTGTGCCGCCGGAGATGAGCTCTCGCTGTGATCCTGTACGGGATATTACAAAACAGGACTTATGTCAGCCATGGCGCAACACATTAAACACTTACAATATTAAGTAAGTTAGAGGAACTAGATGCTACCGGCTCTGAGATGTTTCTGAAGTTCTCTGACATGCAGAAGAGACGGCTGCCGAAGAGCTTAGGGGAGCTGGGGAACCCATAATGGACCACACGTGTGGCATCTCTAATACCAAGAGGTTTAAGACAGTCGTTGGTTGTAACTGCAAGCAGAAGAGACAGAGAGAGGGGAAAAACCAACAATGGCATCACAAGTGTGTTTTGGTACTCGACCTGACTCCCTTTTCCAAAGTGTTTTTCAAAAATCATGCACCCTGCCTTTAAGACATTACAGTTAAGAAAAGGTATTTCAACAAATCTAAGTGTCATATACTTCTATAAACATTGACATTAGCCATATATTAACAAGTCTGAAAGATAAAACATTATTTAAATGTATATTTACCCAGAACGACTTGTGTTCCAGGGCCGATGTCTTTTCTCCACTGATCGTTCACAAAGTCAAACTGGTCCGTCGCATCTTCATGAGCTTTCAGTGTAAACACAGCAGTGTTGACCACAGCCTGGAAAACAGATACATAAGGAACAAAATTTCACTGAAATTTGTCTCCCCTTGTGATGTCAGAAGGGGATAATACGCCCCTTAATCTGCACTATATAACCACGGCACTGCCATTTAGTGCAGGGATCAACTCATTTGCTTTTCAAAGGACACACCCAAAACTCACACCTACAAAGTGTCAATTTTAACATGCTATAATAAATTATCTATATGATATTTTCAGCTTAAAATTCACATACGCACTCTGCTGACACAAAGATTTATTTGACATCTTAAAAGCCTTGTAAAGTCTCATTTAAATATGAGACGCTTTACAAATATATATATTTTTAAATATCTTTTGAAACACTGTGCTACTACGGCAGATGAATTTGTTCTTTAATCTGATTGGATGATTCCTGTACCTTGTACACATGCTCCGTGTCCTCTGGTGAGTTGGTGATAATAAGGGTCTTCTGAGGTTTGGAGGGGTGGAGATCCAAAAAGCTAAGCAGCACTGAGATCTTATCGCAGTCCAGACACAAATGAACCGTCTGCACGACAAACACACACGCGCGTACAGTACATGTTGTGCACATAGTGGTTTAATAATGAATTTGCATGAGTAAATTCCATTAGGATCTTTATTGATCCTCTATAGGTTACTACAGTCCATGAAAGCTAACCTGATGCACGCTACCATACAGCGCAGCCTCCTCCATCACGGTTATGATAATAGAGGGGTAAATCATGTAGTCCCTGACCAGACCCTCCATCCCAGCAATCCAGCGGCTGCCCACCGCGATAATCTGCCTGGGGCACGAGGCCCGCTCCTCTCCAGACACCACCTTCTGGAAGTGCTTCAGGATCACTGTCAGCTTCACACATAAAGCAAGATGTTTAGACACAATGTGACAAATGTTCATGGCAGATAAGTTCTGCTTCATCTTACCTGTTCAGGAGCCTGTGAATAAAGGACATTAACCTCATCCAGCACGAGGTGGCAGAGTCTCAGGAATAGAAAGCATTGGGCATCCAGCAGTCTCATCATGGTAAACGGTGTCGTCACAAGCAACTGACCTTCATTATGCCACAAATGGAAGAAAAACAACCTCAAACAACCTGTGTTGTTAGATTTGGTCTTTGACTATGACTAAATCCTGCAGATTTAATTTTAAACTCTTCAGGATTGTGGAAAGTTTGACACCCCTCTTAGTTCTCCTACTAAAGACTAAATCTCAAATGTAATCCTTACAGTTTCTTTGGATCTTGATCTTTTTAGGCTCGTTCTGGTCCACACCCAGAAGCACACTGGTGGGATGAAGGTTGTGAGTTGCTTTGCTCTCCTCTAGAAGATCCAGCACCGTCTGAACCTTCTCCCAGCCTGGACACAAGATCACTGCTACCGGCTGCAGACAAACATCACAGAAACTGATTTAAACAGAAACAGTAAATTGAATAGTGAAGAGCAAAGATCAAATTTAAGCACTAGGTGAAATAACAATTTGCCAATGAAAAAGTGTTGATGGGCCTCAATTGAGCACAAATGTGGAGCTGCACCACATGACCCACTAAGTCCTGAGGTGGAGCTGCACCACAGAGCTCTTCAACAATCACTATGCATCACGTTGACTATATAACCCTTCACTGTCAGGGATGCATCAGGGTCGATTTAGATTGTCCCTAGAAATTTGACATGATCACACCCAAGTGGTGCACAACCTCAAAACAAACTGGAGGTACTTGATTTGTTTAAATATTATGTCACCCTAAACATATGTTAGCTTATTCGCCGCCAGCATCTTTTTGAAAAGTTGCCCGCAAGTAATTGTTTGTAATTTTCACAAAAGTTTGCATTCCAGAAAAAACTAATTATATTTATATAAACATACAAATATATCAAATGAAAGAACAGACTCTCTGCTTTCAAACAAACAAACCAGGAAAAAAATGTTTCATCCTATCTATATTTTTCTTATCTGGTGTGGCATTCACACCAGCCGCGGTAGAGGCGGCAAAAACAAGCTATTCGCGCGTAGTTGGATGCTTGAACATTTGAGTTTACTCGCGTGAAAGCCGTCGTGAAATTCTAGTCATTCAAGACATTCACAGGGAAATTAGCATCATGTGAGGGGCTTCTGCGACTCCACTCTCTCCCTGTAATCCATCACTACTAGAGCAAGCTCCTGATTGGTTAACGTGGCATGCATATCCGCTATTTTTCAACTTGCGCGTTTCCTTCGGCAACACTCAATTAGCGAGGAACGCATCATCCACGCCGCACCGTCCGCCAGGCTTGTGCACAATTCAGAATTTCAGAATTGGCCTCCATTCAATTCATGAATTGGAATTTGAATGACAGGAAGTGGAATTAAATTCATGGCAATTCAAAGAAATTCCACAGTCACACAACAGAAAGAATCTCACATAGATTCAGTGTTAGGAAAGTTACTTTTTGTTGGAAAATTGTTTGGCAACCATTTTAAATACTTGGTTAGAGTAAAGCATTCTGGGAAATTAAGTCATGTTCCATCGTGTTCCATAAAATTACAATTACAAAAAAAATCTAACTTAAAGGTGCAGTGTGTAAATTTTTGCGGCTTCTAGTGGTGAGGTTGAAAATTGCAACCAACGGCTCAGTCCACTGATCAACCCTCGCTTTTGAAACGCACAGAGAAGCTACAGTAGCCGCCATTGGAAAACATGTCATCGATGGAGACAACTGAGTAAACAAAGTTTGTCTATTAAGGGCTTCTGTAGAAACATGGCAGCACAAAATGGCGACTTCCACGTAGGGGGACCCTCTGTGTATGTAGATAAAAACATCCAGGGGCGGGGCCAGGGGGGGGCCAGGGGGGGCACGGGCCACCCCCACAATTTGATTGGCCACCCCAAGTGCCCCCCCTCCCACACCATCAGTCTCGTCAGTATTAATTATGTACTAGTGGTTTTGCTTTTCTTAAAATAAAACTTCATATTTTACAGGGCTTTGATTTATTTATATTACATTTTTTTTATTAGCATAAAATATTCAAATATAAATTTTTGTGGAGGCTCCGCCTATGAAAAATTGTCTAGACCCGAGGAACCACTCTACCGTGACATGTTGTTATCGGAGTCAATTAGTAGGCGCACACTTATAGTAACGAACGGTGGTGGCACCAATAAAAAGCAAGGAAAAACACAGAGGACGGAGAAAGGAGTTTTATGCAGATAGTGAAAAAGGACAACAAAGTCATAGGTGAGTGAGCTGAGTTTTGATATGTTTCCTTAAATGTGGAAACCTGCGATTAGTAAGTTAGAGCTAGCTCCTCTCTGTTACTGTCGAGAATGCTCATTACTAAAGTTGAAGACAACCTAACGGTACATTAAAAGAATATATAAAGTCACGTTTGCCAATAGTCGACACACGGAGAGAGCTTTGCGTTGATTCGGCGCATGCAAAAACATTAACATGTCATACGACTATGAATAAACGTCTAGAATTTCCTCAGCCTCTAAACTTTCATTGCTATTAACTGTTTTCCTTTTGTTAAGTACATTTTCTGTTGCATGAAGCAGGTTTCACTTTCAGGTGCACAGGCTTTGCAAACTCTAGATAAAACACAAAGTTTAAACCAAGCATTGTCCAACATCTCCAAACTTACTCTGAATTTTGAAAATTAAGAGTTTGTTGTTCAAATAGCTTAATGCAACAGACCACAGCCTCAGAAGCATATTTAAAGAAAACAACATAAACATTATTTTTTTCTATACATTAACTCACTGGGGCTCTGTGCAATATGCCATTTAATACAACCAAATGTTAGGGATGGCGAAAACGAAAAATTTTCTTGGCTGGTTGAAACCGGTTAACCGATAGGCCTATTAGTTTAAAATATGCTATGCTATTTAAAATAAACAGCCATTTCGAGCCGCGCCTGCAATTTCGCAACTCGCATCTCTCTGCGCTCTGCCTCCGGCTCACACACACACAGACCTCACAATACTTTTTAAATCCCCTACAGCGCGAAACAGGAGTCCCGCAAACGGCGCCGTGCTTAGTTCGAAATAGTTTAGGTACTAGGTGATCGCGTTGAACTTGAAAATAAAGGCGTTTGTGAAGCTCATTTGAAAATTGCCGCGGCTCATTTAAGAAAATGACAGCTCAGAAGAGACTGTGCTTTAGTTTGGGGTAATATTAAAGACATAGGATGATCATCATCACCTTTTCTGTTACCACTGAAATATAGATGTAATGTATTTCCAAATCTAAACCCATCTTATGCGGAATGTTGCCTAATAGACTGCAACACGATAAAACCAATGGATTAAACGGGCACCTTCAGAATGTGTAAAAGCACCGGCCAAAGCAGGTCTCGCACTGTTTTTGTTCTAGAACAAATGCTTGTAAGATATTTAATGCTTGTATGAGGCATATAGGCCTACGCTGAGTTTTATTTATTTATGATGAGGTGCGTTCTAATTAACAATGCAATGCAAGTGAACGCGCAGTGCCGGCGCCTTCATGCACGGACCGGTAATTATATACTCTGCTATATTTGCTTTTTATTTAATAAATACATGCATTTGGTTGATGAAACATTTATTAAAATTAAGATACAATTTATACAAAACGAAATTCACTTCAAAGAAATGCTTTCTACAAAGCAAAACTTAATAAAGTGGTAAAAATCATGGCTGAGGATTTACAGAAACAAAACTTACTCTGCACTTTACTGTTAGCCTAAAAGACATAAATGTTAATAATTTGGAACACAACAAGGAGAGACTTTAATTTTAATTATTGTATTACTGTATTTTATTTACTATTCGAATAAAGGAATTTATCAAAAAATAGCCTGTAGCATTTACTTATCGCAAACCTTGTGAACATGCGAAACCAAAAGCAGTGACCTCGCGCCAAATGGTTTTTTATTGGTTTATAAAGTACAAACAGACCAGTTATGAAAAACTGAGTGTGAGGGATTTGTTCACTTCACACAAAAAGATCTTGGAAAGAAAGAGATGACTAACTGTAGTAGGGTTTAGTCCACTGTCTATAATAGCCTAATTTACAGATCCCTTTTTTAACCGACAACCGACAACTTTGACCGGTTAACGTTGATACGGTCAACCATCGGTCAAACGGTCATCGGTTAACATCCCTACCAAATGTAATATCTTTATTAAGATGATATGCGGACAACATTCAACTTTAGGAAATAAATTAGTTTATGACTTGACAAAGTAACTGAGAAAAATGCATTATTATTTCTTTAGGGACAGACAGACAGTCAGATACAGGCAATAGGACCAATGAAAAGGTCTCAAAAAATTCAGAATTTCTTCATTTTGAAGAAAAAAAGAGAGATAGAAGCAGAAAGGCATGAGGAGAGGGAAGAGAGGAAGACGCAGCAGTAGTCCACTGACTTTTCTGCAAACCAAGGTTTGTGTATTACATGCAGAGACCAGTGGGAGATTAAAACAAAAACACATCAGGAGGTTTAAATGTACTGAATGTATCAGGATACAGTATACAGTATTATTACCTTCAATGTAGGGCAAGTTACACTAATTCACTGTTTATATGTATTTAAATGTGCCACCCCTCTCTAAGTCTGTGCCCCAGTCCGGCCCCCCCATGAAAAATTCTCTAGACCCGCCCCTGAAAACATCCTATTCTAAGGTAATAAAAACATAAGGGTTAATTATAAAAATGTCATTATACACCCCTGATCATATAGTTTTGTATATTATTTTGCATTTCTGTCAAGAGATCCTTCTCAAAACTACACACTGCACCTTTAATTATTTGTTATGTGACTAGAGTTTTTAACATTAATTGCTGGGGGAAACATTTCCTGTTAATGTAATCTGTATAAGTAGTTCAATATAATTTAATTTATAGAATATGTAATGCAATCATATCAGACATATACTGTAAAGCTTCATTTTTAGCACTTCACTTCCTGTATAATATGTATATGAATTTCTTTGAATTTCTATTGAATTGCAATTCTGCTTCCTTTAATTCAAATTCGAATTGTAATTCTAGATCCTGTTTTTAATTCAAGAATTAAATTGGAATTTAGGAGTCATTCTCAATTCAATTCTAAATTATTCTTCTCTTTGTATTGACGTAACATGTAAATTACTCGCGTTTTCCGCCTTTTCGACATCTGGTGTGAACGCAGAGTTAAATATGGGTATTTTTCTTAAAAAAAAAAAAAAATCAGATTCAAAACAATTATTAAAACATACACAAGAGTTAAACATTTTTTTTGCGTCTAGTGGATAATCACAGTATTACAGATTACCATAAAACCTCACCAGCAACACTTTTTTTATGCAAATGTTTTCTCTTAATTGATGAGATAACTTGTCAATGGCGTGGTAAGAGTTAATAGGGCCAGTACTAATTTCAAAAGTGTGAAGCTAAAATGTGATTCGTCGTCGTTTGAACCATATTATAATAATATGTGTGCTTTGAAATGATATCAGAATAGTGAATCTCACCCCAATGCGAGCTGCGATGTTGGACACGACAGAAACCACCTGTAGGTGCATCAGCAATGGTGGAATATAAGAGAGGGGATTGTCACCAGTTTGTGACACCAGAACCGTGTCACAACCCCGGGCCACAGCCGGCCAACAGTAACTCTCCCCTACATTCGGCCCAACGTACTTTTTCCACAGCAGGAACTGAAATATATACCACAAATACGTACACATATACGTTATCAACCTGCTTATGTAACAAAGTTGGATAAATAATAAATTAGAGGAGCGTTCCTGCCATTATTAGGACACATGGGCTGACCTTTCTGAAGTGTTCGCTGATGGGGGCTCGGCTCAGGCTGCTGCAAGGGTTTACAGGAAGAGCGGAGTGCACTAAAACTCCAGCGTGACCTGGATTAGACCGCACGACCTGTTGAACCATAGACAAACAACATACTAACTACACCTTTAACGAACAAAAACATATCATTTGTAATGAATGAAAATATGTAATGCAATGATGTACAGAAACAGAGAGGTCCTTACTTTGCCCTCAGACTGTTCTTGGTCTAGGTTTAGTGGATCAGGATTCAGGAACTGCAAGAGCCTGTCCGTAATCACACATAAAATAAATATACATGTAAAGGACAAATAAGCCAACCAATCTTCACTATTTAAATAAAAGTTTGTAGTTTGTAGAAAGTTTGTAACAAAAAATTTGTTTTTCATCTCGTCACGTTCTTGGTATAGAAAACATGTTTTTACCGAAATTAGTCAAAATGGATTTGTTGCGTTTTGGAACCAAACTCTTTATTTCTTCTCCCCACCCAAATAGTTTGGTCTAGAATGTTCAAGATGTGGTTACAGCCTTGCTTCATGGTGATTATCGTGAGTCACATTAAATGAAAACCCACCTAGAACAAGCAAGCTGATCATCAAGACTGGGCTCCTGTGAGAGAGCTGCTTCATCCGGTTTCTCTGAAGAGCCACTCGAACTATGACACAAACATAAATAAACAGTTCATTCAATTTATTTCTTTTAGTTAATGTCACAGAAATGTCCATTGTCTGGATCGATACCATGCACCTCGACTTGTCTCGCCTTACTTGGACTTAGTTTGCTTTTCCATTGAGTTGAGTTTGATTGAGAGTGGGTGGGATTATAGGCATATAGTTATATTTGCGTGTCTACTGCTATAACATCATACAAAACGTGGGAGCAACAGAGCATCGTTGGAATGCAGTGTTTCCCATACATTCATTTATTTGTGTCAGCCCGTCACAAAATCAAAATTGACCACCACAAAAAAAAATTGAAAATCGCGTACATCACCATCTCTGTCTCACATAACAGTTTCTGTACAAACACCTGTGGCGTCAGTCGACACGCTCTGCTGAGCCTCATTTAAGGTGCAAAAATGCTGTGCATACATGCGAGGCGCATCATGTGCCTCCACGAACTGCAAGTCTGTGGAAAACACTGGAATGATTTTCAGTCCACCACTAAAAATTTGGAAACTTGTACTACAGAGATGCCTTACAAACAGACCCTGTCTATACCTACAAATCCTGCTTCTTCAAAGTTTATTGGGAGGTTTCCTGGATAGGGTTTATCCGAGTCCCAGACTAAAATGCATGTCTGAACAGCGATTTGGTTAATAATGCCCTGGCAAGCTTGCAGACGTAGGCTCGGAATGCCCAGTGTGAACACCAATCGCACCAGAGCGCGGATCAGAAAGCAATAGGGCTGTGACGGATCACAAAACTCACGGTTCCGATCACATTACGGTTTTTGAGACAAGGATCAGATCATTTTTCGGATCAGCAAAAAAAAAAAAAAAGGTGGGAAAAATCTAATAACAAATAAAGAAATTACAAACATTACTAAAAAAGAACAAAGTTGCACATTAAGTAAGGTCTAAAATTAGCATTACGTACAGAAATTGAATTAAATGATAATGAATGATTGAATTCGATGATTGGATTAAATAATAACATTATAATAATTTTCTCTTTGTCTTGGGTTGTTTGATTAAAATTAATGACAAAGACTTAAGTAGGTTAATTGAGGTTACTGTCTCTTTAAGACCAAATAAGCAGAATGGTTTCGGACTCTATAATTCACTTAAGACATAAACAAATGTTTCGATTAGAAAAAAAGAATTGTATGTATGTGCCCTGTCAAGAACAGAAAGATTTTAAGTTGGCTTACTTTCTTGAAGTATATGTATATGCACTACTGAGGGCACTTAAACACGTGCTCACACACAGGCGGAGGGCGAATTCCAAACTGCGCTTCAGGAAGAAGATGCAGCATAAAATGTCGCTTCGCTTCACATTAAAACGTTACGTTGTTTTTAGTGCTCTATTCAGCAAATGCATGTTAATGGACTACAGTATGAGACACAGTAACAGCTCACTCTATAGTTTAAACATGAGGAGTTCTGATCTTTGAAAGGATGATCTGACTGAAGCTGGACCGGACACATTTAACCGCATGTGCTTACAGAAATCTGCTCACTTTAACGCCTTTTGCGGTTAGATTGTTTTAAATGACTTGAATGTTAACATTTGCAAGCCTTAGAAACACGTGCAAATGATAAACTTTCCCTATTTAAATTTGCATATTAATCCGCGAATCGCATGCGAGCCGAACTGTGGATCAACTGCGATCCGTCACAGCGCTAGAAAGCAAGACGTCGTCAGTTGTGCAAAAGTCATGCAACATCATCTGCCTCTGTAAAAACCCTTTGTTACATTTAAATGTCTGAGTCGCATAAGCTTTAATAGACTGTGTAAGGGACAATTCACATTTCGCGTCTTTTGCATGCTCAAGTTCGTTATTTCAAAAGTAGGCGTTTGGTATGCACGCTCATAATGGAAGTAACGCGGTCGCAACACACACATGGTGCGACGCGCTCTTTTTTCAGGCACGTCCGCACTGCATCGAGTTAAAAACATTTTAACTTTCTAGAATGCCGCAAGCGCACCGCAGGTCATGTGACAAGAACCAACAGACGGTCGCATGTGAAATTTAGACGCGAAATGTGAACCGCCCCGTTGGCATGTGAGAAGGTTGTGTATCAATGCGTCTCAAAAATGCCTCGAAACAAAAAGCCCCAAACTTAACATTACAATGGGACATTTTCTGTTTTCTTTCAAACAATCGAATTGTAATGACGTGTAAGTGCAAGCTTGTGTAGTGGAGACAATCACGCTTGGGCACAGTTCAAGGTAACCAGTGAGTGCGCCCTGAAGAAAAAAAGAGGGTCTGGTCTCACCACAGTGATTGATTCTCCTCTTGTTCAGGTGCAGAACTGTTCTCACTGTCTGTTACATCAGGACTGCTTGGCTTCTCTCCATCAGACTAAAACACAAGCGGGTCACCATGAATTTATTATATTCACTTATGAATGCTACTGATAAAATGCTTCCTCGTTTGTGAGCTGTTTTGGATAAAAGTGTCTGCTAAATGAATAAATGTAAATGGAACAGAAAACACATCTGACAATAGATTAGATCAGGGGTCTCCAACCCTGCTCCTGGTGAGCTACCGTCCTGCAGATTTTAGCTCCAACCCCAATCAAACACAGCTGAAGAAGCTAATCAAGGTGTTCAGGGTTGCTTGATAAATACAGACAGGTGTGTTGAAGCAGGGTTGTAACTGTTAGCTGTGTCCAAATTCAAGGGCTGTGACCTTCTAAGGATGCGAGCTTAAAAGGTGAGCACCCAGTCTTTCAAGGTGGCATCCTAAGAAGAACTTAAATTAGATGGTCTAACCTTCGAAGGACCCATAATTTGCATCACCTGCTGCACGCGCTCAGTGCGCCTGTCAGCAGGACACAGCTGAGACGTTTCTGACTTATTAAAATAAATATGGAATCAGAAAATATAACACGATGTAGATTAAACTATTTAACAGTATATCGAATTAAACAACCTTAGTTATACGTTAAATATACGCCACATAAACAGAATAATAAACACAAAACAAAACTTATATACAATTATTTAATAAAGATTTGAATTGTTTATTTTAGAATATCCAGCCGTTATATTCAGTCGTTACAGGCGCAAAATGAATCTTGGAATAGCCTCGGCTGTTAAGGATACATTCGTTCTATCCTTAACAGCGCTGAGAAATGAGGATGCATTTTGAGGCTTCCTTCTAAGCGTCCTTTGAATTGGGACGGCCTTACTAGCCTCAAGTCGCGCTGCTGTGACGCAATCGGTCTTAAAATAGAAGATCGCAGCCTTTGAATTTTGGGACACAGCTGTAGTGTGTGTGTGCAGGAACAGGGTTGGAGACACCTGGATTACATAATCAACTGTTGATGCGCATGCTTACTTTAGAAACCTGTTGTGAAGGTGAAATACTTTCTAGAAACCTCTTGTATCTGTGAAAAGAAACAACTTATATTAGTTTGTATTGGGGTTTCTACATTATACAATTACAAAATAAAGCTTCAGTAAGCATGACAGTCAGCAAACAGTACACAGACGGTAAAATTTTTTTAGAACTTCCAAAGTATTCATCTCCAAAATATGAGTTTTAGAATTTGCCTAATTATTTAGAGAAACAAAATTATTTAATATAACAAATATGAAAACTACACATCAAAATATATCATAAATGTCAATTATGAGTAGGGTTGGGTACCGATGCCTACATGGCCGGTACCTACCGGACCGAATCAGAACACAGATTTCGGTGCCTCATTTCGGTGCCTCATTCATGCATGAACGGTGGACTGAAGTATTTTGCTCTCTGTAGCGCAAAAAGTAATCACACCAGCACAGCACGATCGCTAGTTAAATTATACTGTACTCATATGGTGTAAATAATTTCCTGACTTACAAAATTCACGTGAATGTGAAAGTCGGAAAGCTTTGATAAGCTAATACATAGGATTTAAGTTTGATTTCTTCGCTTAACTTAGGTGAGCTTGTTCATATTTTCATTGTTTTAGTTTTTTATTTATTAAAAATAAACGGAAACCAATCATTTGTTTTGAAAAATCTAAGGATCTTTAGATTTATTTATGTTATAGGGCGGGTAAAATGTTTTCCGTCTATTCGTTTTTGTTAAACGTTTTGTTTAATAAAAGCGAGTCATTTTTCTTATTTATTGTTGTTCTGTTTTAATAAAAAATAATAATGACCAATAAGCATTCGTAGTAATGAAAAATGATGTCTTTCATTTATTTGTGTTTTAACGCAGATACCATCCGTCGAATTCGTTTCATTAATAAACAAGCTGTTTAATATAAGCAAGTTTGTCATTGAAGCTACTATTTTATTGGAGTTGAGTTTTTCGTTAAGAGTAACAATGAAGAAACATTTAAAAAATTAATTTTATTAATAAATAGAAATATTAAAAAAATCTAATGTTAAAGATGAAATGTAGCCAACTTTTGAACTTCATTGCCAAATATATTTTCATTTAAAATATTCGCTGTGTTTAATAAGTTTAAAAATTTAAAAATCCTCATCTGCACGTCCCTAATAATACAAATCGAACACATTTTTGTAAGAACATATGTCCAGGTTATTTTTATATTCTGACTTAAAAAAAAACAATTTGGAAAATAAGATTCTCAGAGGAGCGCGTGAATGCCACAATTGATCTGCGGCAGCTTATTTTGCTAATATGGTAAAATTTCTTCAGAGGATTTGCTAAAATTTATTACTTCTAGGGATCGACCGATATGGATTTTTCAGTGCCGATGCCGATTTTTGTTTCATCAGCCTTAGCCGATGACCGATACAGGCTGCCGATTTCTTGAGCCGATACTGCTTTTGCTCACTCAATTTACATTATAAAAATAATGTAAAAAATGGCATGTTGTTAAAAAGAGATGTAATAAGTTTGGACAGTTCTTACATTTATTTTAGTCTAGGACTAGCCTAATCCCTGTCTGGGAAATAATATTATGTAAATAATGCCGGAAAAAAATCGGCGAACACTGAAGCCATGTATCAGCTGATGCCGATACACACAAAACTCGCAAATATCGGCCCGATATATCGGCCGGCCGATATATCGGTCTATTACTAATTACTTCACTAATGTTTTTATTAGTACTACGGCTGTTATTGGCCTCTGAGATGGGCCGCGGCAGTCACGGGTGTCAAGTTCATCGGAGACATGCAGAACGCGTCAAAACGTGAATGGTTTTACAAGCCGATAACAAAATATTTGGGGTGAATTTCAAATGCCGTTTTGCGCCATTGAAGAGCACTTCACGAAGAGGATGTCGCATGAACAGTCGATTAAAATAAAGAGAAAAAGATGCTGCATTTTATTGCTCTATTTGCCAAGTAAGGGATAATGTAGAGGCAGCCGGTAGTTATCGGGAAATAAGCCCCGACAGTGTGATCAGGACCCGACGCGAAGCGGAGGGTCTTGTATCACACTGAAGGGGCTTATTTCCCAATAACTACCGGCTGCCTCTACATTATCCCGCTTATTACACGGCTACTTGCCACATAAGAAAAAAAACTGGACATGAATATGAATTTGAAACATTTTATTGGCATATTTGTTTTAAATTAACATTTTTATCCTTCCGCGAAACTTTGCACAGATGCATAAAATGATCGTAATACCTTATTAAGATCCTCTGCTTCATACTTGTCTCCATTTTTTCTCTTTAAGCCAGTCTTTGAGAAGTTTTAATGCCCATTCTGTATTTTTTGTGTGTGTTGGCTTCGTAGCTGTCATGCTCTATTTTGTCAAGTTCAGTCTCAGTAAGCTCTCTGTGTCTTGTCGTGGTTGTCGAGTGTTTGTCACAAGATGGCGCCAAACAGACAGTAATCTTTATTGATCTTTATTGGCGCGGAGCGATTTTACTCGTGAAAGTAGTCCGGCTATGCGTTATTATTTTGGAGCGGTTATTATTTGAAAATAACGAACCTGCAAATGTCTCAACTGACCAATCAGAATCAAGCATTCCAGAGAGCCGTGTAATAAGGGTGTTTAATTATCCACACTATGAGACACAATTGCGCAACTTTCTCTAGAGTTTATTCATCAAGAGATCTAATCTTCCAAGGGAATAGGGCATAGGGAGGATCACTTTCGATTAGAACTCGCCTTTTATCTTTTTGTGAGCGGCAGCCGCGTAGGCTTTAACCAATCATTGAACAGATTATTAACAACCAATCATAGAAAATTTTTCTGAGGTCAAAGTGGAGTGTTGAGAAGATTTTATTTAATTCACAAATCAAAAATCTCATAAAGAAGAAATCAAGCAGTGTTTCCTCTAGGATTGTTTCCAGCTGTGGCGGCAGGGGGCGCCCATGATGATTATAAATGTACATTATTTTTTTAAATGTAGAAAATAGGCTACAGTAAACTAACATGTATTTTTTTTATAATTTTCATGCTGTCATTTATTTTTCCTTATATTTATAGCATATTGCTTTTCTATGTTTGATCTAAATTTTTTCTTAAAAAATAAGTTTTATAGCTTCGTACGGAACTTTCATTGTAGTTTTAATGTAGTGTGCAAGTTCATGCTCGTGTTTAGCGTTACAGAGCTGTAGCAAAGTCACGCACAATCCTGTTTGATAATCCGCACCGCTGTGATTGACAAAACATCCGAACAGTTATCCGACATCAGCAGCAATTTTATTCCACACCCGGCCTGTTTGACATAAAGACCCCGACCCGGTCACACCGCAAATCGCGCAGTTAAATATAAACCTTTAACGGTCTAACCTTTTGGTGTTGGATGTTAGACCCGCAATTAACTCTATTGAGTCCCGACCTGCATCTACAACGCAAATATGACACGTTAATATTATTACACTTGTTACCTCAAATATTATGTGTTATACCCGCGGGTACCCCGACCCTCCTATCTGAAACAGATAAAACAGTCTCACCTTCTGCCTCAAGTTTTCAAGTTTTATTACCAACGTACTTCTCTTCCCACAGGAATAATGTAAGTTTCTTTCCAAACAGATTCGAATATTAATGTCTTGCAGTCCCATATAAGTAGTATTCAGTATTTAGCCTTTTGTTTTTAGACAAATATCTTATCATTTAATGTGAAACTTTGTGAGTGTCGATCTAAAGCACAGAAGATTGACAGCTGAGCGGTCAGCAGGGAGAAAACCTTGTGCTTATTTAAAATCATTAAAAACATGACGTGCTTTCTGCTGCTTTGGTTTTAGAGCGCGTCACAAAAAAGAACAAAAACTCAAATACTTTTTTATTCGTTTTGTCAATCTGATAATTATTTAAGTGTAACATATTTCGTGAAGGCTTATTTATTTTATTATTATTTCTCAAAACAGAGATGTAGCCTCATCATCATCTGTTGATTTAAATCTATTTGTGCATTAAACTAAACCCATGGGGGAAATTATGATATTTTAGGCGATTTATTTATAAATGAGTTTACAACGCGAATCCAGAAAGGAATTTATTTATTTTTAAAGACAGCCAGTCTGACAGGGCTATTTATTTTGCGAGCTGCCGCGGGTTTTGTCTAGAAGGGATACAGCAAACGCAGAAAAGTTAATGATTAGATTTGGAGGTAGGATTATTAGGATGAAAACAGCGGCTCTGGCTAAATGAGATACAAATACATCCTACAATCGTGTGAAATTTTGTGTTTAGAGTTGGGTTTGGGTGAAGGATTAGGATAAAACAGTGCTCATCCGGCAAGATTTCGTTGCTGTATCCCTTCTATCCACAACCGAAGGCGTGGCGGGGATGTTTTAGGCGTGGCGGGCCGCCACGGTAGAATATATATAGCGGAAACACTGTCAAGAATGCAGGTCTTAAAAGATGATGGTGCTTCAGGCAAATCATTAAAGGAACAGTATGTAGGATTGTGGCCAAAACTGGTATTGCAACAACAAAACTTGTGGCTAAAACTGGTACTGCAATCACCCAACTGGTGGCCAATACACAAAATGACAACATAAACATCAGTTGATGGCTGCAACTCTGTCAGTGATATAAGTATTTGAAATGAAAATGATTTCTTAATGTCTAGTGACACATCAGTATGGAATGTTTTTTTGGTCTTTTTTAAATTAATTAATTCAATTATAAAATAATTAATTAAATTATAAAATAAAAATAAAATTGCAAAATATGTCCCAAATTTGAAAATTAAATGCTAAAATAAAAATTAAAACATTATTTCATTTTCATTTTTAACGTGATGAAGCATCATTCCGGCCAAATTAAAAAATTAAATTAAATTGATGATTTGACATTTCATTTTCAATATAATCTTGAGTCAAGACTGACAATATTAAAATAAAAAGGCAAGCTTGAAAAGGAATCTGTAAATACATTTTTTTTAAAGGCCTTTTATTTATGCCCAAGCAATAATAGGGACAAAATTAAAATGTAAAGTTCAGTTTTAATTTTATGTTCTGTTTAAATTATTTGTTTTCATTTTCTTTTTCTTTTTCGTTTTCATTTTCATTTTCATTTTCAACTTGTATGCAAATTCAATGTTAATCAATGGGTGGCGTTAACTTGCTTAAAAAAAAGGGGATTGGCTGAAGCAGCGTTGCCAACTCAGCAACTGTGTTGCTAAAATAGCGACTTTATTGCTACATCTAGCGACTTTTAGGCCCATTTAGACAAACTTAGCGAATGTTTGGATGAATCTTAGCTTCACATCTGTACAGATAGGCTACTGTACGCTTTTACTGGCCCACGAGTGCCGGGTGGCCCTGTCCCGGTGAAATGTGCGTCTGGTGTCTCTGTGCATGGAGCTGGGCAGTGTAGGAGCTGACGCGTGGATGGGATTCGCGTACATTGTTTACATTTCAAAGGAGGAACAAACAATAAAAAGTGGCTGGTCCGCTGTTATATATGTGCGTATTTTCACACATCTGGTCCGGTGAGGCGTCAGTTTAACGAGCTGATACACCGACCAGTCACTTACTTTTAAATGAACATTATCTGTTTATTTAGCCTATGTGTTGTCTGTACAAGTATCAGAACTTGCGTCCTCTGTGAAATGCGAGTCTCTCGGAGTCTTCTGTGTACACTGCACTGGACACAACATACAGTTCTTCTGACCATAGCTGAAGCGTGGAAGACGAGCTACGCACATAAGGGCTGTGACGATATCACAGTAGTACTGCATCACTGCTGTAATAAGATGCCAGCTGCGGTGATGTCACGGCCGCAACCTTATAAAGCGCGTCATGCCCAAGTGCTCTGATTTCTTGAACTGTACCAACTCACTCCCTGGTTTTAAACCCCTGCGCGAATAACAACATCTCTGCAAGAAAATGTCAGAGCCATGCCCATGAAATTTCATGTGCAAGGAGTCCGAGCCACGCGCATATTAAGCTTTCTCATTCAAGGAGAAGCACTGTGCTGGTGATGATAATGATAGCATAATAATAATAATTTAAAACTATAATGGGCAAACATGACAACTATCGTTATGAAGGCAGGAGCGCGTATACTGACAGCACAACTCGTTATTTGGTTGAATGCTGTGCTTATATCTGGAGCTACTGTAAGCGAATTTCTGAAAGCAATGATTGGAGTATCCATAAGTTTTGCGCAGTTATTTACGTAATGATGCAATTGTCGATTTCGTTTTGTATCCACTTTGAGAAAATCTAATTAAACATACTAACAATAATAACATTAAATAATATTTATTTTCTATATCTTTTGAGTTTAATATCAATTATGGAACAGTTTTTGTCATTGTTTGTAATAGGGATGCACCGAATCCAGGATTCGGATTCGGCCGAATACTGGGCTTTTTGACGGGGTTCGGGTTCGGCCGAATCCTAGATTTTTTTTCCACCGAACCGAATCCTAGGCTTGCGCTACGCTGGTCGACGTCACGCGGCCGTTGATTACACACATCGGGTGCTGACGTGGAGATGAGCTTTTTCTTTCGGTGAGCTTTAGGGGCTGGACACACCAAAACTTTTAAACACGGCTGAAAACGCCTTGAGGACACCAAATGCCAGCTGTTTTTCAGCCGAGCGCTTGGTAGCTGTGATGCTTCAGCTGTGAGCCGGTTGGTTGCTGTGGTAATGTCCCGCCCCTCCTCCATTGTAATTGGACGGCCGTGTGAAACCTGACATTGACGAGCGGAGCTTCTCACTCAAAGTTAAATATAGTTTTCAGCGCGGAGCTGCTTGCTTATTGGAAAAACGAGCGTGTCGCAACGCATCGCTCTCATTATGCATAGGCTTATGGTAATTGTCAAAATAGTTTTCCAACTTGTCATCCTGGCATAATGTACAGTTAAAATTAAATAAAATGAAAAATACATGCTGTGGACGTTGAATAATTCATTAATGTGTTTTACTGTGTTAATGGAATAAGGATGCGAGTAGGATTCGGTATTCGGTTTCGGATTCGGCCGAATCTTAAACGGTGGATTCGGGATTCGGCCGAACCTAAAAAATCTGGATTCGGTGCATCCCTAGTTTGTAACCCATTTTTTGTACAATAAATTATTAAAAGTTGCAACATGTTTGGAGAAGTGTGTTTCTATTCACGGAGAGTTTACCGAAAATGAATGTCTAAAGAAATAGGAATCAGGTTTTGCACAACTCATCAGAAACAATCTTAAACTCTGCATGTTCTTTCTGCAGGTTTTCAGGTTGTTATTCTATGAAATGTATTGTATAAAATGGGTTATAAACGATGACATAAAAGGTCTATAAATCATTGTATATTCAAAAGATATAAAAAACAAAAGTTAACATATAGAAATACATATTATTTCACATTGTTATTGCTAATATAATTTGTTGTTTTAATAATATGGGGTGGGTTGTTGTGCTAACAGTCTAACCGCGTGATTCTGTTGCTTCTTCACCACGGTAAAATAAAATCCCGTACGGTCACAGCCCTACTCACAAATCAGCGTTACAAATGAGGACCGCTTACAAATATGCCACAAAGGCTGAAGGTCTGCTCTGCCAGTGTGCCCGCTGCAAAAGTAAGTGACTGGTCACTCATGTCCATTTTCATGAAATGCATACAAATAACACGCAGTGTGATTATAGTGCTATATATACGCCAATTTTGCGAGCATATGATACTCCAGTCCTTAATGGATTTTGGCATAATTATGTATTGCACGATAATCACACTGTGCTATGTGTATGCATTTGATGAGAATGGCTGACGCCTCACCGGATCAGATGTGTGAAAATACGTACATATATAACAGCGGACCAGCCACTTTTTATTGTTTGTTCCTCCTTTCAAATGTAAACAATGAACGCGAATCTCATCCACGCGTCAGCTCCTACACTGCCCAGCTCCATGCACAGAGACACCAGACGCACATTTCACCGGGACAGCGCCACCCGGCACTCGTTGGCCAGTACAAGCGACACAGTACCCTATCTGTACAGATGTGAAGCTAAGATTCATCCAAACATTCGCTAAGTTTGTCTAAATGGGCCTAAAAGTCGCTAGATGTAGCAATAAAGTCGCTATTTTAGCAACACAGTCGCTGAGTTGGCAACGCAGCGTTAGCCAATCCCCTTTTTTGAGCAAGTAAATAAACGCCACCCACTGATTAACATTAAATTTGCATACAAGTTGAAAATGAAAACGAAAAAGAAAATGAAAACAAATAATTTAAAGAGAACATAAAAATAAAACTGAACTTTAAATTTGAATTTTGTCCCAATTATTGCTTGGGTATGAATAAAAACCCTTTTAAAATGTATTTACAGATTCCTTTTTCAAGCTTGACTTTTTATTTTAATATTGTCAGTCTTGACTCAAGATTATATTGAAAATGAAATGTCAAATCATCAATTTAATTTTCTTTTTTAATTTGTCCGGAATGATGCTTCATCACATTAAAAATGAAAATGAAATAATTTAATATAATGTTTTAATTTTTATTTTAGCATTTAATTTTCAAATTTGGGACATATTTTGCGATTTTATTTTTTATTTTATAATTTAATTAATTATTTTATAATTTAATTAATTAATTTAAAAAAGACCAAAAAACCTTCCATACATCAGGGCCATTTTATGATTAATTGATATAAATTTCTTACATACTGTTCCTTTAATAAACAAATTATGACAAACAGACAAGAATTTTCATTGTGTTTTATGCTGTACTTTCATCCACCGTCTTTTTGTGACTTAAATCTATTTTTCAAAGTATCGCTTTAGGCACTGGAACCGTTTTAAAAGTATCGATTTGGCACCGGTATCGAAAAAAAAAACCAAACAATACCCATCCCTAATTATGAGCCAATTCAGGATATTTCAGATTGCGATTAGAAATATGGAAATCTTACTGCAATTGTGCTGCAGGTTTATCCGTATAGATGTCAGTGGCTTCGGCTCTGATACGCCAACCTCTACCGATCTGAATCAAAACACAAAGAATAAATCCAGCCGGATGAGGAGAGACACACATGCTGCATCCATACTGTCACAGTATCAAATACTTACAGTGTATGTTCCAACATTGTGAGCCAGCTCGGGGACTTTAGAAAGTTTAACATTAGATGGCTTGTGTGTTTGCTCAAATACTTGTGGTTCCTGCTGCCCCTTTTCCAACACTTGTGGTTCCTGCTCCCCATTTTCTGAAGAATGAAGAAGATTAAGAGATTTTTAGGCAGAAATCATAACTGTTTAATAGGATCAGATCATCTGTGTCAGGAATTCTACTAAGGCCTTTGGAAACAATTGAATTTTTCAAGATCTCTGCACATCATAATATTTGGTTTTAAAGGCGGGATGCATGATTTCTGAAAGCCAATGTTGACATTTGAAATTGATGGGCGGTGTGCCCCATGTTAAGATCGTCCTATCATCAGCCTATAAGATTCCCGATTTTTGACTCATTTATGACAAGTCACTTGATTGGTGGACAAAAAAGAAACAAGGGCAACACCGTCATAACCGCAACCTTCTTAAAACTGATGCCATTAATCCGAGTGCGTCATTAAATTCCTGCGTGCCAGGTAGCTGGAACAACACTTGCTGGTTTTAACCCTCTGCGCACTAACAATCTATCTAGTGCAAGGAAATGTAAAAGTCGTGCGTATTACAAGCTCATGTGCGAGGAGTCGTCTGAATCATTACATGTTCAGGTGCTAGAAGGAGTCCATGTCACGCACATTCCGGTCGAGTCCAAGACGTGCGCATTAAGTCCAGGTACGTGCGAAAAGGAATCCGCGCGTGTTACAAGCTCTCTTGTGCAAAAAGAAGCCCACAAACCCTGTCATGCAAGGAAAAGCATGCAATGTGCATGTTAATGTGAAACTATGATGATAATTATAATAACTATTGCCAAATATCATCATAAAAAGCCCGCTATTGGCGATAAGTCTGAAGATCGTCAATACACAATACTATCGTCTATCGGCACAACCCTATTTGAAATCACCTAAACAAACACGCCCCTACCACAATAAAATCTGGACTTTCTTTTGATAGACTCGCCCCACACACACGCAACCCAGGAAACAATGTCAGTTAGTAGACCATAGACTGTAAAAAAAGATGGACGACGCGACGTCGCCTCCCACCATTGTAATGAATTGAAGCCAAAAATGTCCGTCCACTGTTGCCGCCATGTTACGTAAAAACGTCAGTTTGGAGCCAGGGCATGAGCAGAAGGAATCGTCCGTGGAACCAGAGGCGGAGCCGCGGTATCAAACTTCTGCCCAAACGCTCACGCGACCAATTAAACCACGCCAATCTTAACGACACGCCCCGTTTCTATAGCATCAAATAACTAGCTAAAATGAAAGTTATCACAAAAATGAACACTTGAACATATATCAATGTGATAACAACTACTTAAAAAGACTAAAACTATCTTTCGGAAACTTTTATTGGAAGTGTAAATAATTTTTTTATTTAGCGCAGAGTCCCATTTGTTTGAATGGAGAGGGCGGGGTTATGACTTGTACTGCAGTCAGCCACCAGGGGGCGATCAAAGAGCCAGAGGCTTCACTTTTCAAGACTTGAGAGGCACACCCGTAGTAGACGTGCCCCTTACTGCTGATTGGCTACAAGTACATGAAAAATGGCAGACTTTCATGATATGTCCCCTTTAAAGAATTCCCGTGGTTTTGATAAAGTTAAACAAAAAAGGATTAATAATTTTCACCTTGCACACAGTGTTTTGATAGGAACACATTGAAATACTTTTTTTCCGGTCGATGTGACACATGTGGTGCAATCTCACAAGTAAATTTATTTATGCATCCAAAGCTCAAATTGGAACTGAAAATTACGCACCTGCATATGGCTGGCACCCCGCGCAGCGCCTTTTTGACAGATTCTGGTTTTTCGGCCTTCATGTGTCACGTACAGTGAAAAAGCGGCATTAAAGCAAGCATGCCGATTTCAAATCCGACAAAGATGACTGGCCCACGGGACGCCAGTTGACTAGCCCTGATCTATGGTCTGAAGTGGTGTGAAGGAGTAGAGGCGGGGACTAATCTGCATATTCATATTTATGGGCCGAGCTGTGCGTTTAAGTAGAGACAGGGACAACATTTGCATATTCATTGATCCATGTATACTAATGAGGCAAGGGTGTAGCTACATTTAAGCTGTTTTAAATCATGTGGAAATTACTGTGACAGTAATAATATGCTATTATGATGCTCAAAGATGAGTTTTTACCGATAAAATAAGGGAAAGAAAAAGCTTGGGGAAATCAAGATGTTTTATTTGTAATGCTGGTTTAAGATTTTTTTACAGTGTAATGTGAAAACCACACTTCAGATGAGTAGTTTTTCTGAATTACAAATGTCTTGTGGTGATAAGATCATATCAGCCTGACCTGTCTGTGGCTCCTCTTTCCTCTCTTTCGTGATGAAGATGTCAGTGGGTGGAGCTTTGACTGGGCAACAGCCATTCATCTCCAAGAGCTGATGAGGACTGGAGTAGATGTCCCACGCCAGGCTGACCGGAGCGCAGTCTCCATCGCTTTCCATCGTACTGGACTGCTCGCTCCAGAAACATGCAAACTTCTTCACCACGAGCTCATGGTTCACACAGATCTGAAGGACATTATTTTATTGTTTTGAAGTATGTATATATATTCCCCATCTCCAATCTTTAAATACAAAAGACTCAAATCGCATTTAAACATGTTGTAATATAGTGTTTTTGACATTTACACAAACAGATAACAAGGAAACATTTTGTATAATGCCTAACAGGACAAATGATTTACAGCAGGTCAGGTCATTGAGGACAGAATTTAGAAAATGTCATGTGTACCTTTGTGTTTTTAATAGTCAGGTAGAGTTCAATAGAAGAACAGTCTGCATTTGTTTCACACAGAACGGCTTCAACCAGAGTGGACACTAAAGGGACAGAACATCCAAGTAAGCAATAAGGTATGAAAGGTTGTGCTCATAGACTGGAAAAAAAGATGGACGATGCCCATTCGCCCTCTTCCATTGGTGAAAAGAGAAGCCGCCAGTGTCCCGATATGGCAGCGACTAGTGATGCACCCGTTGACCGGCCATAACAATTATAAAATAATTTGTAAAGCCTAACTAAAACATAAAATAGTAGGGGCTACATTGCTAGATGTGATATATACCTGTTAAGGTCTGTACACGAAACTATGCCTTTAGGCGCAGTCTAATTTCATCCTGTACACATAACATCTAAGCCATTGCTAAAATAGTAATGTGGCATATCGATGCATTTCACACACGTCAACGTAATCGATGATGTATAGACGAATGGTGGGAACCCAAAATGTAAACCCTTCGGCTTTGACTTATTTCTGATACAGCAATAGCCTTAAGTACCTTATTGCATTTATAAAACAGTTACCACACAATACAAATGTGAAAGCAAAAAGTCTTCCTTCTGCTAGAAAAAAATAGTCCCTAACTGACTGTGAACAGTAATAGACATGCAAAGGTTTATGTGCAGTAATACACAGGATCGTTGCACAAATCCTGTATGATATTCTTACCTTGTAAAAGGTTGTGCAGATATTTTGTGGCAGAGCTGTCCCATACAGAAGATGGACTGACACAGAAACAAAAACAATGACTTATAGTTAACATTTTATGGGACTGCTATTAAAGGGAGACACAACATTCTTACAATTAAGTTCTGCTGTGAGTGGTACAAAATGTTTCTTTTTTGATAGATTTGTGCAGCAAGCATGTAGACCATTTCAAAAGATGCAAACAACACTGGTCCAGAAGCACTTCCTGTTTCAGTTTTTTAACACTAGATAACCGTTGGGATGAAATACAACCAACAGAACATATAGAACTTAATCAAAAAGTTAAACAAATTTCTTAAAGATAATGATATATGTGAAATAAAAAAAGCAGTCACAAACCGAAACAGCACAAACCTAAAAAACACTTTGCAGTATTTAAAGAGCAGCAATATGAGTCATCTGCTACGGTATTTTTCATGAACATTTTGGAGTATCGCATAAAAACCGCTGTATGGAAACGCCAAGATCCACATCAATTTTAAAAATGTGCATTAAAGCTTATTCTTATCCGATAAGAAAACATGCGCATAAACTTTAACCAAATAAATCCCTAGAAATGCATCAAAAATGTTGTGTGACTTTGCACATTGGAAGGCATAACTGGACTAACCAGCGTACAGAACTCATTGCACAGCATCTAAAATGTGGTTTTGGAAGTTTTAAAATGTAAACTCTGGCATCTCAATGGTTTGGTAATATTACATTACAGGACTGTCTTACTTGACTGTCAACTCAAAGAGCAGGAAAGAAAATAAAAGGTGTGTTTCGTTGGATGGAAACGCTGCTTTATTTACAAATGTTTGATGGGATATTTCAATTATGTGTATAATTTTAATATGCAACTTTGTATGGAAACATAGCTAGTGTATGTGTAGTGTGTTGAAAAGCAGACTCAAAGTGACTTACACAAGCTCAGCATTATCATTGTAAATGGACACCTGTAGTGTCATAGGACGGATTCCAGCCAGTTTAAAGCGTCTCACCCTGAAGGGAAGCTGCAGGAACTTTTCAAGAGGAGTTCTTACACTGAAATGAAACATGTATCTTGCATCATGACATTACAATAAGCAAGATCAGGGAATCCTCCTAAAAGTTTCTACTTAAAGTGAACCCATGTTTTCTACTAACCTTTACATTTAGGGGTGGTTTCCCAGACAGGGTTTAGATTAATTCAGGACTAGGCCTTAGTTTTTTAGGACATTTAAGTAATTTTAACTAACGTACCTTAGAAAAAAATCATTACTGGTGTGCAGTGGCGACTAGTGATTGCTCATCCGAGGGGCGCTAATTCAAAATAAGTGTTCAGAGTGTCATGTGTGTTGCTTGCATTTTCAAAATATGTGTTTGTTGCGTCATGTGAACCTTTTGTATCACGTGTTTTGTCAAAATAAGTGCCTGCTGCACACGCGTCAAAACCATTTATGATAAGAGAGACGCTCACATTCACAAAATACACACAAGACACTCACTTAACAGTAAACTCTGATTACGCATGAGATTATACGAGTGTCTGGCAAACGCGCGTCTCTTTTTTCATAAACCCTTTAGACTCATCTGCAGCAGGCACTTATTTTGACAAGACACATGATGCACACAGGATCATTCGATGCGCAGAGCACATATTTTGAAAAAAGGAACCACACACATAAGGGGCTACATACATGTTGTGATGAACTTCGCATCAAGCGCCCTCGAAAAAAAAAGTCACTTGCCGCCACTGCTTAAGGCAGCTCAAACATGCATTCAAGTCTGGGATTAGACTTAATTTCTGTCCGGGAAACCACCCCTTTAAGTTTAAATTAAAATGTAAGATTAAAACCAAAAAAATCAGTTAAGCAATATGTTCAAGTAAACTCAAGTATCATTTCATTCGCAGAAGTAATAGCATTCTCAAATATACATTTCTCAAAAACTTCCATACTCATCTGTTTTGACGTTCACATGATCTCCATAGTCTACTAAGAAGCACATGGCCTGGCTACCCGCTGTTCCCTGAAAGAGTGACTCCACCATAGCCCGACACCAAATCTTCCGAACCGGGCTGAACACCACACAGACCTTTGACAAAAAAACTTACTTACATAAGCATACAATATGAGCATGTGGTCTATGGTTTATAAAAAAATTACTTTTAGCTTAAAGAAACAGTTCGCCCAGAATGAGTGACAGCAGGGTTTACCGCAGCATATTTCAGTTAAGGCGGCCCGCCTAAGCTTGGAAACCCTACCGCCTTAACTAGCTCTTCCAAAAAAATATACAAAAATCACTGCACAAAAGGCCGTCAAGCGCATCTTGGAGAATAGCGTGTACGCACATCACACCGCATGCAGGGACGCGCGCCACACAGCCGAAATGAGAAAGACGTGGTCCGGACCGTCAGTGTCTGGAGGATAACTGGCCAGTTGATAAAACATCTCGGAGAATAGCGTGGATGCGCTTTACACTGCGAGCTTGCACACGGCCGAAATGAGATAAAGACGTGGTCCGTCATGTCTGGAGGATAGCCAGTTGATAAAGTGAACTTGTGTTTTGGGGTTATTCAAGCTTGTTATTGTATTAGTCTATAGTTCTTCTAATTTTAACGTAAGTTAGCTGGTGATTTTGTTGTTTGAGCAACCTGCTAAGGTTTCACGTGTCTGTTGATTCGATATAATTGTTGAGCGCTCTTGCTCACTTTATTCATGTGCATTATTTACATGCTACAGTTACACTCCTTTAAGATAATGTCACTAATAGTGGGAAAAAATCAGTTTTTACCATTTTTGCGCTATCATCGTTCTATCATCGTTCGCCAGACGTTCTACAACATCTGGTTTAGTTTGTGTTTATTAATCCTTTAGTTTCACTTCATCACGCAGGTATTCCCATTAGAGGTATTTGTTAAAAACATTTAAATTCACTAATAATCTCGGATGTGTTAATTTTTTGTCATAGTTTCTTCAAAATTAAGTTTAAGCATTTTAAAAATAAATATTTTATTTATTTATTTTATTAAAATACTTGAATTTTCATCATGACGCATACGCCCCGCCCCTTTGATTGCCACGCCCTTGGAACCGCCCAACCCTAACACCTTAACTAACAAATTTTCTGCGGGAAACCCTGGACAGTCTTACTTTGATTATTCTTAATAAGCTGATGACGTGCAAGGTCATGTAAATGCGTAAAATGTTTATGGGAAAAAGCTCTCATATTATGGACGGTTTTATCGGACATACGTGTGGTGATGCGATTACGCGTCTGGTCGGAACTTTACTTCCGGTTTCTGTTTGTTTAATGGTCTGACTAGTTGCTAAACTTAACTCTTACCTCGTCGAAAATATCAATATCTGTGATATTTATTCTAAAGGGGGTTGCACACCGAACGTGTAGCTCAGCACCGCGCCGTTCTAAAAATAAAATCGAACACATTGTTTTCTATGAGTATACCCACACCAGCGCCGACAGGTGGCGCCTGTCCACGGTGCCCAGCTATGACTCAGGAAGTTGCTCAAATCCCTGTTGCGCCACAGAGCGCCACTCACATAGTTTAACATTAAATAACATTGTCCCAAATCATTAACGATTAACATTGGCTGCTTACGTATATTTAGCATTTTGAAGTAACCAGATGTCCTCAATTTTGATCATATGTGCATTGTCTCCACTAGTAAAAGATAAACATCACAAACAGACGCTTCAAGTAATGTTGTGCATGTAAATGCACTCAATCGCACTGGCTCTCGTGTTTTATGGTTAGCTGTCATTGGTGCATTTTGTCACGAGGTGGAAGTTTTCTCTCACAAACAAAACATTTTATTTCAGAAGACATATTTTAAACCACTGGAGTCATTTGGATTGATTTAATTATGAATGTATGCGATTTATAGAGCATTGCCCCTTTCATTATCATTTGAATGCTTTGTTTATTGTGTTAGAAAGACAACACAACAGCATTTTAATATAAAGGAAGACATATACATTAGAAATGGGATTAAGGAAGGTAAACTCTAAGAATTTTCATTTTTTTTGGGTGAGCTATTCCTTTAAACTGAGTCAAAATGGATTGTTAATATCAGATATTATAATATAGTTTTGATATACCATCCCCTCCTTCAGTTCAGCAGGTTTTAATTTCTTTACATCCAGGTTAATCTCGTGATAGAAGAGATTCATTTTAACCCTCAGGTTGTCATATTCCTCTGGAACGTCCGGCTGAATGCCAGGCCCTTTAAGAACCCGCCCCCACAGACATCCTGGATCCTCAATCTAATGGACAAACAACAGGGAATAAACTCAGAATAGTGCCTAACTAGAAACATCTTAATAAACTAATTGCTATTTGCCATCCATGCAAGGTTCTACCTTGATTATTTGTATTTCTAGCATTTCTCCGATTTCCAAAGGAAAACCTGCAAAACACAGTACACTAATGAGCATTGTACAACTTATAAAACATAACATGAACTAGACATAAGCCAATTCGAAGGCTGGATGCTTAGAAGGATGAATAATTTTAATTGGGAAGCAACAACTGTACAAAAATATGGACGTAGTGTCCGAAACTTCACCCAGTGGTTTGCAACATCAACACACAACACCTGCCTCTAATTTTCAAGCAGCCCTGTACGTCTTGACTAATTGTTTCAGGTGGGTTTGACTCCTTTAGCATCCACTTCAAAACAACACTTAAAAAAAAACAGAAAGCCATCGGGGGTTTGAAAACATCAGAATGAGTTAAATAATGAAAACATCTCATTTTCGGAGTAAGTGTTGAATAATTAAAAATGTTAGATACGAACCAGTCTTCATGCACGCGCAAAACATTTCGCGATTTGATAAGATAAATTGTGTAAAAAATTTAGCTTGAAATTGAGGTTGAAACCTTCCGTTAAAATGCCTCCTCAAATTAAGCAAATGGGTAAAAAATATATAGTTCTTATAGCACACCTACCAACAATAACAATATATTTGTTAGCATTTTAGATCTTCAAGGAAAACTATTTCATCAGGAGCTCTTAACCTTCAAGACAATAGATACGTTACCCTATAAAAACTAACGTCAACATTTGTTAGTTTTTAACTAAATCATAATTTATGCCTACATTACTGCTTCATAACGTTAAATAATCGTTGAATGAGTGAAATATGGTATAAATCTTGACGGTATTGTGTAATATTCCCGATCACGTATGTATAAAATATGGAAATGAATATTCTTAACTTACCTCCTACTGGTGATTACAGAAACGCGCGATGCACTTAGGGTGCACGTGTAACACGGTAACGTCATCAACCAATCAGGTCAGAGCTTCACGTGCTGTCCAAAGAAATTTTCCTTTAGGTGAGATGGTTGGACCTTATCCAGCGCTGCGCAGATCTAACTGAGTTTGACATCAACTATCGCGAGAGCAATTCTGATGCACACTTTTCGTTTTTCGTTCTCGCGATACGTTGATGTCAAACTCCGATCGGTCCTTTGGGACACTTTTGTGTAGATTTTATTTTATATGTTGATCTGGAACAAATCATCAGTATGTGGTGTTTTACACCTTTTAGTAGGATAAGGATATATTTTAATATAAAAAAAGTGAGAATAGGTGTCAGATTGACAGAGAAAATAGATGATTGTTTTCTGACTTAAAATAATCTTTCTACCTGTTTTACCATTTGCATCACGAGTGTGTAGGCCTACACAAATCTTATTCAGGGTGATTCAATGTTGTTTTAGATTCAGAATAAACTATTCAGAATCAGCTGAGCCAAGGTGATTTTAGCAGAGCGACCACAGTTTATTAAACATCCATTCTGACAACGTGTACACAGAGTTTTTAACATAGGAATTATGAAATGTGTACATTATACTTTTAATTCTAAGGTTACAATCATTAAGCTTCCACAAAGCTTGTTTGACTCCATGTGGCTCCGCAAGAACCGACAGATGGATGACATCAAACGCCGCGAGAGCGATTCGAGAAATCATACGGACGAGTTTGCTGTCGAAGCTCTCGCGGTACTGTGATGTCATCCACCTATAAGGCTAAATCTGACTGAAAAACATATGCTTGTGATGACCTTTGAGGATTGGGAGCCACATAAAATCTTTAGAAAAGACAGTTTAGCAAGTTTTTCCCCCTCCGCTGGGTTTGGTAACAGTAGACTTAGGAACGTCTTCTTACACTGTTTATGAGGTAAGCCTTTTTTTGATATCTTGTAATAACAATATTAAAGTTAATTTGTTGACAACAATGACGTTTAGGCTACACAAGAAGAATCATAGTAATGATGGTTTGAGTTTTTTAAGATGCAAGAACATTTTCTATAATCCACATATGCTAATGAGCAAAATAACAACAACCAGGAGCTTTAAAAAATGGCAGCAAACAGTTTGTGGTCATTTCTGGACCCAAATTGGGTTTTTCATACATAAAACTATTTAAATATTGGTTGATGAATTTTCACTTTATATCAGCTCTCTAGCTCCCTCTGTATGTGCTGTATGAGTATCTGCTGAGAAGGAGTGGCAGATGAAACTTATTCTCAGCATCAGTAATAGTGAAGACAATCTAAAAGAAGAAAAAAACAAAGACTTCAGTATCATTGCTCTGAAATATCTCATGTTTATGATTATAACAATCTCTCTTGCATCAGTACATACAATAAATGAGCCTTCATCACAAACCTCAACATATGGGTAAAAACTGCATTGACCCAAACTCTCCCAGTACTGTCCCGTTTCAAAACGCATCTTATATGTTCCTGGAGTGAAGTCATTGCTGGTTATTAGTCCTGGACAGCGTCCATCTTCATTTGTGGTGCTGAAATAATCGATGGCACATAATGTTATTACTCAGCATATTGTAATTAAGTATTTCTTCATAAAAACCAGATTAGCTTTACAACCCTAACTGATATGTTATCTTGAATACAATATTAAAAATCATAATTATACAACAACATAAGTAAGCACAGTGTCAGACAAAATCGTCATAAAATGGTCCTAATCGCGGTGATAACCTTTTAAACCTTTAAGGACCTCAGAAGTACATATTGATATCAAATAGTACATATTATTACATCAAAGGTACATAAAAGTTACATATAGGACCTTTTTAATGAATACTGTCCCAGTGACACCTTGGATTTTTTTCTTAGTACTATATCAATCTCAAACAGTAGTTCCTTTATTTATAAGTTGGCTATTTAACTTTTACTTAATTGGTGTTGGCGGTACTTGAATATACAGCAGGTGGGGATAATAATCTACTTGGATTTAATGCTCATACTCACCCAACAGTCAGAAGGTTCCATAGGGTCATGCAGGGATCCAGGCGGTGTAGACTGAGAGGCATTTTGACTGCAGGGAGTCCATCTCCAGTGTTTAATACATGAGTCGTGAGTGGACTGCTGCTCATATATGCACTCATAGCTTGAAACGTACTGTAATATTAATTGTATAACATTTAAAAATGATAAAAAAAAAACAATATAACATGTATTATTTGCTTTCCTGTTAGTTGTTCTAAGACTGAATCACTAGTTAAAGGGATAGTTCACCCATAATTAATTTTCTGATGAACACAAAAGAAGATATTTTGATAAATGATGGTAAGCACACAGCTGATTTTAACAATTGAATTACATCGTATTTGTTTGTCCTACTATGGAAGTCAGTGGTCACAATCAGCTGTGTGCTTACGATCAATTATTAAAAAATCTTCATCAAAAAATAAGTAAATATTTGGATGAACTATCCCTTTAAGCTTAAAATTTGAAACTATAAAAATAGCTGTTGAATGGCTTTTGTAAATACACAATGAAAATATGTAACATTACCTAAAATACTGCACTGTAAAATATCTTTGCTGCCTTAATTTTTTTTGCTGAATCAACTCAGATTTACAAGTCATGTCAACTTACTATTATCTTGACTAGAGATGAGTTGCTACAACTTATAAAATGTTGTACGATTTTAAACTATATTTCATAAGTTATAACAACTTATATGTAACAACTCAGATAAATAATAGTAAAATGAAATTACTTGTAAATCTGAATTGATTCAACACAACAAAAAAAATGTATAGGCAGCAAAGAATAGACATCTAAACTAAACAAATGATGGATGCAATACTAATTGGATAACTCATTGAAATGATGTAGCCTACACAACTCAATGCTTTCTTACTACCTATATGGCAAAAATAAATTTTCAAATATATTTTTTAAAATATTACAAAAAATGGCCAAAAAATATATTTGCTGAAATCTATTTTAAAAATAAATATTATAAGTATTATAAGTATTTTTATTCGCATCGCATTGAAAATTGTAAGAAAAACTTTGTGTTGCAAACCTGTTTACAGTACATAAAAGGTGTGAAAGGGTTAAAATAAAGTATATTTTCAAATAATACAATTTTAGATTTCATATATACTTTACAAACATTTATATTTTGGCAAAAAAAATAATATTTTTTGTCTTATGTGTTGTAAAATTAGAAATTAGTTGCCACTGAAATACATTTTGAAATATATGTTAATATACAAAAGTTAAAACGATATATAATTTTATATATATATATATATATATATATATATATATATTTATATTTTCTATATTATATATAAATTAAAAATTATATATATATAAATAAAACATTAAATGTAAACATATGTATATGTGTGTGTTTACATATACATAATATTTACACACAGCACAAACTCATATATTATGCAAAAAATTACTTTGATTTTGTATGAGATTAATCGCGATTAATCTATGCCCAGCTCTAATATATATAATATTATTATATGTATGAGATCTTACCTGTTATGTAGTCAGTATATTCTGGCTGAGTTCAGCTGTGTTCAGGACTCTCTATTCCACCAATCAATGAGTTAATCAACTAAAACAAACCAGCATTAGCACACAGGGTAAATATTTGAGCAAAAGTTGTTCATCATGTTTTAATCTTGTATGCTGCTAAGTTGTTGAGTAAAAAGTTAAGACTTATCTAAAATCATACCTTGATGTCTTGGTCTTTATAAATCCTGTTAGAGAGAGAAGATGGACTTTGAGCTCTGGTAAGGTTTGTTTGATTTAGTCGTGTGGTTTAATAAGTGAAGACAACATGCAATGCTGCAGGGTTAACGCTACTCACAATACAAATCCAGTCTTTATCAGCTGCACAATGTCTTTATTTTTGTTGGTAAATACATTGAATCAATACAATATTATGATAGAAACAATCTATTCTATGATCGTTTTCACAGTAATATTTTACAAAAAAAGTATAAATGAAAAAGACACAAGAAACAAGCATGTGGTTAACCCATATAACCATTATATGTATATGCATTTTTATTGCATATTTACATATAAACATGACATATCTGTTTCAGAGATAATGATTTGACTTTCTTTAATATGATATTACATATATTTGAACACATATGTATATCTGTTAAATATTGGTAAAGTAAGTGTTTAAAAAAATGTTGCAACAATTTATGCTTTAATTCCCATCAGTTAACTGAAATTATAATATATACCATAATGATAATATTTTAGCATTATACTGTATGTCATAAACATCAGTTAATTATACTGCCCTACAAAGCCAAAGCACAGTATCTACGCATTTGGTCAAAATTGAGTTAAGGGTTAAAATGGGTGAGATATGTTGTGTCTTGTGACAAAGTCTCCCGGTTCAATTTTGTCCCATATAAAAGAAACGTGTTTGGCAAAATTTCAGTTACATGTTTGACTGGCTGGTGTAATAAACTTTAAGGGCATTTTTCTCAGTTTCAGTGTTTGTGTAGTTACTGCACTTAGCCTTTGTAGGGCAGTATAGTAAAACTATGACCTGTGTTTTAGTGGGATATTTGTAATCCCATGCCATATCATTGTGTGTGGGCATCTTTCTAGTACTTTACTGGAAATATATTAAATGTGTTCATAAAATTATTTGCGAAATCATACGTTTACTTTTTTAAACAGTTGCTGCAGAACTTAAATAAAAACGTAATAATCAAACGATTCCAAACCGGTCCATCATTTAACAGCTGAACTCCTAATGTTAAAGTTTATGTATGAAATACTTTCAGCTCATGATCAGTTTATATGATAATAATTTCAGCAGATAATAGATGATGTGAAATATCCATCTGTCCTTGTGCTTCCTGTCTTCCATCTCTTTACGCCGTAACTCGTTTTTTTTCTGTCGCGTTTCTCAAAACAACTTCATCTGTGAATTTAGAATCAGTTAGATACATCAACCGAAGATTTACAGAAAGATACAGCCATGTATTTAAAACTATGCAATGTTTGTTCCAGGTTTGCACATTTACCTTGAAATGAGTCTTTACATGTAGAGTAAACTTGATTCATAGTCATGAACCTATAGCAAAAAAAAAAACACCAAACATGGTATAATTTTTTTAAAAAACATTTAAAGGTGCTGTGTGTAGAATTTAGCGGCATCTAGTGGCGACACTGCGAATTGCAATCAACCGCTCAGTCCACCGCTTACCCTCCCTTTAGAAAAGTCTGTCTTTATAATAATAATAATATTAATAATAATAATCATCATCATCATGTTGCATTATGGGAGTAAAATGAGTTCATACCCAAACATAATGGTTAGTGTTGCAACCCGTGGCGGCTCTTGACTGCTTTTCCGTGGGGCGCAGATTCAAAAAAAAATTTCGGAGTGTTGCTTGTGTTTTCAAAATATGTGTTTGTTGCATCATGTGAACCATGTGCATCACATGCTTTGTCAAAATTAGTTCCTGCTGCACACGCGTCAAAACTGTTTATGATAAAAGAGACGCTCACATTCACAAAATACACACAAGACACTCCCTTAACACTAGTACTCTGATTAGGCATGAGATTATGCGAGTATCTGGCAAACGCAAGCGTCTCTTTTATTATAAACCCTTAGACGCATCTGTAGCAGACACTTATTTTGACAAGACACGTGATGCTCATATGATCACTCGAAGTGCAGAACACATATTTTGAAATTATGAACCACACACATGACCGGCAAAATACATGTTGTGATGAACTTTGCATCGTGCACCCTCGAAAAAAAGCCGCCACTGGTTGCAACTGTAAAATCAAAATCAATTATTTAACATGGGATCTCATTTAAACAGTGTAAACCCTTTCAAAATTCAATTATATAATCCTTTAATTTGTTTACTGTGGTATTTTAGTAACTATTTGTAAAGGACAAATAGATTTTCTGGTACAAGTGATTTAATTACATCTTGTAAAGACATCATTAATCACTTTGTGTGTGTGTGTGTGTTTACATGCTGTCTGTCTTCATCACTGCTGTCTGATGTCGGTGGGCTCTGTGTCTCTCTGTCAGTCTTCAGAGGAGGGGAATCGTGAGATGACCCGTCCACACTGTTCACAGAACCATGGAATGGGGAGTACACTACATCTCCACCTGAGATTCAACACACACACACACACACACACACACACACACACACGCACGCACGCACGCACGCACGCACGCACACACACACACACACATAGAGAAACTGACATGAGACGATAAGCTGTCTTTTACACCCTAACAAAGACAGATTACAGTTCTGTGTGGGCAGGCATAATGTGCAAACTAAGTTCAAACTCTGTGAATTGTGATGTGAGTGCATGGATTAAAACGGCTTTTATTATAAAGGAATTTCTTTAAACAATGTTTAAATCTAGAGAATTTGCAGTCCCGCCATAGGGTCAACTGTCATTGGTGTAATGTCCACGTTATTCCTGGTTTCCGCCTTTAGGGGTTGTGGACACCAAAACTTTTAAACGTGGCTGATAACACCTGGAGGACGCCGAATGCCAGCTGTTTTTCAGCTGAGTGCCAGCTTTCATAAGCGGATACTTCAGCTGTTAGCCGGTTGGTTGCTGCGGTAATGTCCCGCCCCTCCTTCACTGTGATTAGATGGCCAGGTGAGAACCGACATTGACGAGTGGAGCTTTTCACCCAAAGTTGAAAAGCCAAGTGCCGGGTTTCAGCGAGGAAGAAAACCGCTAGCTGCTGGCTTTTTGGAAAAACACTTAGCTTCCATTGGAAACAATTGAAAACATGAACCGGCCGTGGGCGTAAAAGCTTTGGTGTGCACGCCCTCTTACTGTGTTAGAAATCCAAGATGTGTTTGACTTCAGGCATCACTGCGCAGACTGATCAGTATATGACATTGTAGTATCGCAAGGGTGATCCAAAAGCGATTCTAGCGAGTATAGCTCTCGCAAGATTTCATACGTTGATTGATCTGTGCAGCACCACATGAGAAGTAGATGCTATCTATCACGTCACTTTTATCATAAACGCTTTAGACGCGTTAGCAACAGGCAATTATTTTGACAAAACACGTGATGCACATGGTTCACATGACGCAACAAACACATATTTTGAAATTACAAACCACACACATGACGGCAAAATACATGTTATGACGAGCTTTTCATTGTGCGCCCTTGAATTTGGACCACAAAGGGTAGATAATTTGTAATATACACACAAATATGGGAAAGTATGGAAACAACTCAAGGTCAGATTTCTTTACCAGATTTCTCTACTAAACAGTTAGTTTTGTCATTCGTGACATCATTACACACATCATTTTATCAATAAAAGGCTTTAAATGGACTGCAAAAAAAAAAAAAAAAAAAAGGCTTTAAATGAAAATGGAGTGGAGACAGCAAATTGTGAAGGCTTCAATTTTTTCGTATATTCACTTTGTCGATAACAAAACTGGATGTAAACGTGGCTATTGTCTTCACCACAACTTTTGAGCTCATCACTTGCCTCTTTTTTTTCCCACAATCCCCAGCACAATCCTGTTATCATTTCCCATAGACAATGCAATAAAAAAAACCACCAGGTCTGCTCTCTTTGTGTGTCGATAGACCCTTTTTTGTAAGTTAGAAGCTTTGAGTCTTTACCTGACAGCTCTTTGCTTTGTGGGTCCATCTGTTCCAGGCTGTCCAGTAGCTCATCTATCTGTGATTTAATCAATGTCAGCTCCTTCTTAATGCACAGCAACTCTTCCATTCTTACTGGAGAGAGAGATAAAACAGTCATAATTCATATCTTAAAGGAAAACACCACCGTTTTTCAATATTTTATTATGTTCTTACATCAACTTAGACGAATGAATACATACCTATCTTTTTTCAATGCGTGAAATTAATCTTTGTGCAGCGCCTCGTAAATGTGTTAGCATTTAGCCTAGCCCCATTCATTCTTTAGGATCCAAACAGGGATGAATTTAGAAGCCACCAAACACTTCCATGTTTTCCATATTTAAAAACTGTTACATGAGTAGTTAAATGAGTAAGTATGGTGGCACAAAATAAAATTTTTGTTTGGAGCCATAGGAATGAATAGGGCTAGGCTAAATGCTAACACATTCAAGAAGTGCTGTAAAAAGATTAAAAGTGCACGCATTGAAAAAAAATTGGTATGTTTTAATTCATCTAAGTTGAGGTGAGAACATAGTAAAATATTGAAAAACAGTGGTGTTTTCCTTTAAGCATCAACCTATTATCATCAGAAACGATTGAAATTGGTCAGCGGGGAGCCAATAGATTAATAAAATTTGTCTTTAAAAACTAAACGTAACAGTGCCAAACAGAGATCATTCAGTGACTGATTCTTGCTCTGATATCAGCAACTCTACTAATGTAATTTATTTAATGAAGAAAACTTCAATTCAAGCACCCAAACACCCCTCCAATCCCAGCTGGTTAAAAAAGCCATTTCATCTCAGCGCCAGCCATTAAAAAGCGGTTTGACCTCCTAGCTACAAAGGCAAACTCATTCTACTGTGATCGGCTGGTAGTAAAAACTATTAGGGCTTGTAATAAAGCACTATAAACAGTTCTTATTGGTTATGCACTATTAATTCGCTATAATTGCTTTCGGTGATAGGCTAGGTTTGATTATGAAGGGAGTAGTCCCACAGCGAATGGAGGATTTTAATGAAGAAACCATCTGGAGTTTGACAGCAGAAGTGCATGCATGCACATGGATATACACGCTCATGAATAACATTATTTAAAATGCAACATACACCAAACATGTAATCCTACAGGATGCTAAACACCATAAGAAAGACATGGAGTGTACACGCATATACTGTATACAGGTGTTACAGGTCAAGTACCTTATTGCTTTTGATAAAACGGTTAACACACAATACAAATATATGTGCGACTTTTATGAAGTAAAATCATTAAATGTCCCTGATCGAATTTTAACAGTATCAGAATGTTTCACAAATATTTACATGCTTATAATGCATATAATCATGTGCTTTATCGTAAAACTATTGACCAATCAGGATCAAGGACTGGAACTAATGCTATTTAACTTTTGTATTATAATATTATTGTGATTCTTACGCTGGGTCCCTCTGCTCCTGGACTTGTGTCTGCTCTGAGGTTTCTCTCTGCTTTTCCGCAGGGGTGCAGAAGGTGACGAACACGGTGCTTGAAAAGGTGTGAAGTCACATGGGATGGTCATAGAGATCGGCACATGCTGGTAATCGAAAACCCTGCAAATGGACACCATTCCCTATAAGTTAATTATATTAAAGTACCTTTATGACAGCGGGAAACCTTTACAACCTGTCTCACTGTTAATACGTAGCATTAATACATAACTTTCAAAAACACAAAATGTACTTTTTGGTACGTTTAAATAGATTCTGAAGTGTACAATGTAGGCATATTTGCAACATTTAATCGTAGCATTATTAAGTTTTTACAGCTACAAAACACTTTCGGTGACCCGAGTTCGAATCCTGGCTCGAGGTCCTTTGCCAATCACATACCCTTCTCTCCACCCTTTACTTTCCTGTCGTCTCCTATAATGCTATCTATTAAATAAAGGCAAAATGGCCCAAAAAATTTAATATGTTTAAGCTCCTAATACAGTCATACCCAAAACTCAAAAAATCATGTACTGTTAGAAATAAAAAGCATAACAGACCGACAAGTGTAATCACAATAATTAATTTATTTGGAAATGTCTAAAGCAGAACTAAAAGTAGGCCCTAGTTTAAATGTCGATGTGCTGCAGCCACAGTCCTCTCTGGAGTTTATGAAGTACAGAGAAGTATTAAAGGTCACGTACTTCCTGATCCCATTTTTTAAATCCTAGTTAGTGTGTAATGTTGCTATAATAGCATAAATAATACCTGTAAAATGATAAAGCTCAAAGTTCACAGCCAGGCGATATATTTTCTTTAACAGAATTCCTCTTTAAAAATCCTACAAAGAACGGCCGGTTTGGACTAAAGCGCTCTTCTTCCTGCTTTAATGATGTCAGTAGAACAGTTTTTGACTAACCTCCGCCCACAGGAATACATCAGTCGCCAGCTTTGGCTCAAACGGCACTGCAATGCTAAGCTACTATCGAATCACAACACACTAAACAAACTACACAATCAGAACTCGATATGTATTTCTGAAGGAGGGACTTCATACAACAAGGAAGACATCAGCCCGTTTTTAGGACAGTGAAAACAGCGCTATACAGATAAGTAAATTGTGAAAAATACGCATTTATTTACACGTGAAACACATGTTATATTGCGCACTGTAAACACAATTCAAAAACACAGAAAGAACAGGACCTTTAAAGTTATTCATCCACAAGAACGTTAATCCAGATTCTCTCTGTAAAGGCACGCATTTCAATTTTCAAATTTCAAAAGTACATCGACTAAAAGATGGCAATGTCGCAAATCTGTGATCTATCACGCAAGAGCCAATGAGCTTTTGATATCAGTGCCGTAAACAATGTGTCGTAAAGCTTCTTGAGGCGCAATATTTGAATTCAAATTCATACGAACACAAGATTTGATATTTACGGTCGCTGATGAGAACTATGATCAAGATCATTTATATGAGTAAGAAACACCAATGCCTAGGATTTTAATATCTGTACATCTGTAAAGCTGCTAATACGTAAATAATTAAAATATTAGTTCTGTCAACACATCAATATTATACGTTTGAGTGTGAATTAAACGTTAATAAATGTACAACCACACTTAACGTAAAAATACACCAAATTCTCATGAGGTCCTGTTAAATTTTTTGTATGATAAACAGTATATCAACTAATATTGTGGACATTTGATGCTATGCAATATTTGGCAAGCACAAAACTGTTTCTACTTTTTCAAACAAATTTTATCACAATTTAATAGAGAAATGTAGACTCACTGATTAAAATTAAATCAAGTACTATTCCTAGCATAAAATTCAGTCTTTCTGAATTAATCAGACTCTGATTCGCAAGTCTTGGTTATTATTGTCAGTTTCAAGCCTAGATTCTGTTTCACGATTGAAAACATCACAGCTAATTATGTATGCCAGCCACAGCCTCGGCATGATACGTGCATTACTGCTGTGGCACTTTATTGATCGCTCTACGTCTCCAACTTTATTCGTTCTGTCACATCCTCGACATGCCGCGAACGTATCCGACAAAACTTAGCAACAAGGAGCTTTTTCAAAAATTGGAAGGCTTTTATTTAAAGATTAGCAGGGGTGTCTATGAAATAAGATTCGTTTCTCATCAGGCCCCGGGGAGTTACGCTGTAGTTTGTGACCAGAGAGAGATATCAGGAGACTGGAAGAAATCCGCTGCTGGTGTCAGGGGCATGATGGAGCATGCAATTAGTAAAAGAAGTTAAGATAGGGAGCAAGAAAAAGAAAAAAAAAATAGATTAGAGGAACTGGTTGTTGGAGGCAAAATCTGTGCCTTAAAAACAGAACCTCCATCATTCATAAAATTCCAGAATCCCTGTCCTCTCAAATGTTTTTATTTTATATTAAATATAAATATTTTGCCAAAGGCTTTAACTGTGCATGCATAGTCTTAGATTTTTTTAATTTTCCTCAAAAAAAAAAGAATGCATATGTGGCGTGCTAACCGCTATGCCACAGCTCCAACCAAAACTGCACATTGTTAAAACTTTAATACGCTTTCCTGCTGTTCTCCAATCTCTCTCTGTGTTAAGGAAATGGGATCGCACGACACACAGAGGGGTCTCTTAAAACTAATGAGATTTTCTTCTAAAGTGACAAGCTGATCTTTCAGTCAAGCTTCATTATCTAGAGTTCAGTTGCTGTCTGGTGACTCACAGAGAGAAGCCGAACGGGAGACGCATCCGAATTAAACGCTTCACTGTATGCAGTTTTATCAGAAATCTACTTTCATTTTTATACAAAGATGGATTTGCTGGACGTTGCATAAATTCTAGGACCTGGGCTATGAAAACATTGTCCATTGCTTTCACATTTTATGAGGTTTTAGCTTAATAAAAAGCGTTGAATTGGCATGGTGGACCATTCTGGTTTATAGTTTATAGTCGATTGAAATTGTGTGCTGCATCATTAGCACATCTGTTTGTTGTGTATTAAACCTGCTGGGTAAATGCCACTGGACACATTGGGTGTGAAATACTAAACCAGGGCAAATTTACTAAATGCAGATGATGGGCTACTGGGACGTGGTGTAAATCAGATGAGGTTTTGTGTTGAGTGAAACTGCCTGCTTGTCCTTCACGTTTCTGTCATGTTTTTTGCTTCGGATTGAGCGATCAGACTGCGGAAGAAATGTTTGCAGAAATGAATTGGGATACTGGGAGTTGGATGGAGGTTAATAGCCTGGAGGAAAAAAACTTGCTATTTCAGCACAGTTAAAAGTCAAAACAGGACCATTTCAGATTAACAAGAAAATGATGACAAACCCCACAGCTGAAGTGCACTGCTGAGTCAACATAACTGAATTGTACAAAGAAATTTGGATTATGCATCAACAAACCTTGTAGTATGACTTTAGGGACCATAAATAGTAACTTATTATAAATGTATTATAAATAAATGGCTAGTTGATTGACTGATTAAATGATTGCTTATGTTGGTACATTCCAGCAACTATGGCTTCATTCATGGTAATGGCTGGTCAATCTATACATGCATTGGAGGAAGGACAATTTGGCATTTCCAGTTGACTTGAACTACACGTTTTTGGATAAAACCGAAGTACCCGGAGAAAAATTAAAAAAATTAAAATTGAGGCTATTAATAGAATGTGCTTTGGCAGCACCATGTTGGAGACCACTGCCTTAAAATATTCATAATAAACAATACATTTGTGTTCTGCTATACAAAAAAATCTGTCCAGAAATGAATAAATAAATGAATAAATAAACCAGTAAGCAAGCAAACAAACAAAATGAAAGTATATAAGTGGATGACTTTTTTAGCGATCCGAGCTAGTTTTGTGATCACGTGCGTTTTTCTTTCCTGTTATGTTGCTGTTAATAAAGTATATTGGCCCTGTTTAAGTGTTTTATGGTCCTGACAGTTCCCCCTGAATTTAACACAGCCCGGATAGATTCTCTGATCCACAGATAGGAAGGAATGATTTATGTTTGCCTAAGAGGACCACTGTACAGTATTTGAGGAAGATATACATTAGACTGCAATGGGATCAGATCGGGTCAGAGCGCAGATCCAAGCCGCGGGATAAACAAATTTAAACGATATTGTCATTTTGCTTTTGAAATAACCCGCTCTGAGCTGCAGATCAGAAATACCTCAAAATATATGGCATGCTTTTCTAAATAATCAGATTTAGGATTTTTCCCTGGCGGGCAACAAAACAGATCTTGTAGATTATCAATGTATTTAGTAAATAAAAAGACATCATCTCGACACATCTGCGTGGACTTGTGCAACCAAACAACCAAGAACAACCGCATACCAGCACTGTAAAAAACATTTGTAGAAATGACAATATTACTGGCAGCGGTAACTTACTGTAGATTTAAATTGATGTTATTTTCTGGCAACAGTTTGTTCAAAGGTAAATGAACATTAAACATTAACAAGACTTTGTCTTTACAGAATAAAACTATAAAATAACAGCCTCATGCAAAGCATTCTGTAAATAAAAAAGGTTGAAAGGATTTCTGGTTTCTAAAATGCTTTGCATGATGCTGTTATTTTACAGTTTTATTCTGTAAAGACAAAGACTTGTTAAGGGATAAAGTTCATTTAACTTTGAACAAACTGTTGCCAGTAAATAACATCAATTTAAATGTACAGTAAGTTACTGCATAAGCAGCAATTTGTTTACAGTGAGTTTACAGTAAAATATACTCTTACAGGATTATTAGGAACACCTGTTCAATTACTTATTAATCAACCAATCACATGGCACTTGCTTCAATGCATTTAGGGGTGTGGTCCTGGACTAGACAATCTCCTGAACTCCAAACTGAATGTCAGAATGGGAAAGAAAGGTGATTTAAGCAATTTTGAGCGTGGCATGGTTGTCGGTGCTAGAAAGGCCGGTCTGAATATTTCATAATCTGCTCAGTTACTGGGATTTTCACGCACCACCATTTCTAGGGTTTACAAAGAATGGTGTTAAAAGGAACAAACATCCAGTATGTGGCAGTCCTTTGACTGAAATAACCACTCGTTACAACCAAGGTATGCAGCAAAGCATTTGTGAAGCCACAACACGCACAACCTTGAGACAGATGGGCTACAACAGCAGAAGATCCCACCGGGTACCACTCATCTCCACTACAAATAGGAAAAAGAAGCTACAATTTGCACGAGCTCACCACAATTGGAAAGTTGAAAACTGGAAAAAAGTTGCCTGGTGTGATGAGTCTCGATTTCTGTTGAGACATTCAGATGTTAGAGTCAGAATTTGGCTCATGCCTTGTTACCCATGGGCTGGTGGTGGTGTAATGGTGTGGGGGATGTTTTCTTGGCACACTTTAGGCCCCTTAGTGCCAATTGGGTATCGTTTAAATGCCACGGCCTACCTGAGCATTGTTTCTGACCATGTCCATCCCTTTATGACCACCATGTACCCATCGTCTGATGGCTACTTCCAGCAGGATAATGCACCATGTCACAAAGCTTGAATCATTTCAAATTGGTTTTATTGAACATGACAATGAGTTCACTGTGCTAAAATGGCCCCCACAGTCACCAGATCTCAACCCAATAGAGCATCTTTGGGATGTGGTGGAATGGGAGCTTCATGCCCTGGATGTGCATCCCACAAATCTCCATCAACTGCAAGATGCTATCCTATATTTTGAAAAAAGGAACCACACACGACGGGCTACATACATGTTGTGATGAATTTCGCATCAAGCGCCCTCAAAAAAAAAGAAGTGACCGGCCACCACTGCTGATGACCTCGCAAACAACTACTAACCACCATGACACCGTAGCAATATGTCGAGTAAAAGAATGCTGTTCTTAATGATGATAAACATAGAGGACTGTTCGAGTATCTTTAAATTCGGACTTCAGCCGTCCTGTGCGGTTTCTCTTTGGATTGTGAGGCAAAGTCTTATGGGAGGTGTTTTAAATGCAGTGCTCGCTAATGCGGTAACAACAGCCCTCTTCTGAATCTGGCCGCAGGCAATAACCAATGAGACGTCAGATCCTCTGATGAGATTGAAATAGAGAACAAAGTTCCTGATGTGTGAAAACACTTAACAAGAGGCAAATAAGCACAACAGCTGTGTCAGTCACACTAAGCCCCGAGCCAGAAAGATGCCAGTCGATTTCAGCACAAATGACTGATAAAACTGCCTTTATAACGTCTGTGTGTGTGTGTGTGTGTGTGTGTGTGTGTGTGTGTGTGTGTGTGTGTGTGTGTGTGTGTGTGTGTGTGTGTGTGTGTGTGTGTGTGTGTGTGTGTGTGTGTGTGTGTGTGTGTGTGTGTGTGTGTGTGTGTGTGTGTGTGTGTGTGTGTGTGTGTAAGTGCTGGTTGGTTGCTTGGGTAGGTAAATGAGGTTAAATGAACTGTGAAACAGCAGTATTGATGCAGGAAAGAGAGGAACAACAGTGAAAAGTGAAAGGAGGAGGGAATGGGACGAGCAAGATGACCAGCATTCAATGAATAATATTACTCTAAATCTTGTACCTTTTAAATGCGTGCATTATGGGTAAGGGCATTCAATTCAGCATTTGTGTAATCCTTGCCTCAATAAACAGCCAGATCTCTGTTTTATAAATATTTTCATCTTTATCTTTACATATTCTGACAGAAATGTGATCGCTACAGTATGAAATCACAGCTAGTCTTACAATCTAATATTGAGATTAAAGAGATAGTTCACCCATTTACTCCCTCTCATGTTGTTATAAACCTGTATAAATTTCTTTGTTCTGATGAGCACAAGGAAAGAGGATTTATATATTTTAAGGAATGTTTGTAACCAAACTGATCAGAGCCCCTTTGACTACCATAGTAGGAAAAAGAATACTATGGAAGTGAATGGGGCTTCCGATCGGTTTCAAACATTCCTCGAATTATCTTCCTTTGTGTTTATCAAGTTACTCTTTCAATATTAAAGATATCAAGATTATATTTTTACAGAATGCTCTTTGCATTATGTAGGATGATAGAAAACAGTAAATCACAAATAAATGACTTCAGCTGGGTTTTCACAGGCAGCGTTATGGCTTGGGTCCCAGGGACTACATGTACAAGCTCAGACTATTTTTTAGCATGTCAAAATGTTTTGTGCCTTCTGAGTGATTGCTAGACTTTCTTTAACTTAACCATTTTCATCAAAACTACAATTTTACATTTTCAGATGCAGTTTGATTGGCGTTGTAGGTTGTCGCCAGGGCATTGTGGGTTGTTGTTACTGATTATTTCTTACTGGTCAAAGTTTGATACAAGGGTTTGTAATCCCGTCCGTACTGTACATATCGCCGCTGTCCTTCCAAAAGCTTGTGTGTCCAAATTCACTCGTTTTCAAGAAACAGAATAAATGCTGTGTTTTTTATAGATTACACACTGTGTTGTCTCAGTTGACAAGCATTTTTTATATTTTTTATTAATGTAATATTTTGCAGAACCCACTGACAAACATAAAAAGTGACAAACAATATTGATTAAATGACAAAAAAAATGAAATTTACAAAATATGGAGATACAAGGTTTCGGATGGACAGCGACGATATGTGCATATGATGAATGATAATAGTCACAGCATACAATACAATTTGTTCGCACACATACAAATATAAGATCTGGACCTGTTGTCTCAAATGTTGTAGTTGTTGAGAACTAAAAACACAAATGATTTACACAAACCCCGAACATATCCTCCAACTCATACGACAATATCCTGTAGGTTGTTTGTCATTTCCCTCAAATGTGACTCATAGGAGTGTTTATTAAATTAGTGCCACTAATGTGATAATCTGTCATATTTACAAGCTCCGTGGTTACAAGCTCTGCAACTCTGATGAAGAGCTTTCCAAAAGTTTGCAAGGTTTGCGGCACTGAATCTTGAGGTTGGGTTATTTTCAACTCAGCGTTTGGTCAAAAAGGACAAACCCAGCCGCTGGTTAAAATTAATCTATTCATTTTGAGTTTGAAATAACCCAGCATAGGTTAAACTTACAACACAACAGGTTGGGTTTGTCCATTTTTGACCCAGTGTTGGGTTAACAAGCATTTTTTAGGGTAACCAATGCTGGTCCTAGATGCTGGGGGGCCCTAAGCAAACCTTTGTGAGGGCCCCCTGTCAGTGCATTCATAAAACCCATTCAACGTTTCTGCTTAGTTGTTAAAGGGACACACTACCTTCAAAAAAAGTATGCTCATTTTCCAGCTCCCCTAGAGTTAAACATTTGATTTTACCATTTTGGAATCCGTTCAGCTGATCTCCGGGTCTGGCGCTACCACTTTTAGCATAGCTTAGCATAATCCATTGAATCTGATTAGACCATTAGCATTGCACTAAAAGTTTCAATATTTTTCCTAAAAGTTGACTCTTCTGTAGTTACGTTGTGTACTAAGATCGACAGAAAATTAAAAGTAGCTAATTTCTAGGCAGATATGGCTATGAACTATACTCACATTATGGTGCAATAACCAGTGACTTTTCTGCTGTAACATGGCTGCAAGAGGCGCAATGATATTATGCACTGCCTGAAAAAGCCATGTTACATCAGCAATGTCCTTGATTATTACGCCAGAATGAGAGTATAGTTCCTAGCCATATCTGCCTACAAAATTGCAACTTTTCATTTTCTGTCGGTCTTAATACACGATGTAACTACAGAAGAGTCAAATTTTAAATAGGGAAAATATCAAAACTCTTTGGGTTTTTTTAAGCGTGATGCTAATGGTCTAATCAGATTCAATGGATTGTGCTAAGCTATGCTAAAAGTGGTACCGCCAGACCTGGAGATCGGCTGAGTGGATTCCACAACGGTAAAATCAAATGTTTAAAGCTAGGGGAGCTGGAAAATGAGCATATTTTCAAAAAAAAGTGGAATGTCTCTTTAACTAACCGCATATTGTATTGTCTTACCGCTGTATATTATTGCCATATGGACATTACTTAGACACTCACCTCTGACTGATAAATGAATACTTCCTGATTATAACATGAAACATGCATTTACTGTAAAGCTGTTTTGATTTAAAATGTGTTTTGAGAAGCACTAAAAAACCCTGATTTAAATTTAAATTAATTTAATGAATCAAATTAAATATAAATACATAATGTTAATACAGTAAGGGGTGGTTTCCCAGCTGTCCAAACTAAAAAACAACTTGCACTGACATATCTTTAAATACATCAGTGCCCTTTGTTTTGCCTCAAAATGCACATCAGTAATGTTTTTAGTGAGGCATGTTTGTTAAAACTAGATATATTTTGTATTAAAACTAAGGCCTAGTCCTGTCTTAAAATAATCCCCTGTCCGGGAAACTGCCCTTAAGAGTTAAAAATTACCCATTTACCAAACCTAAACAAACTGAAAGACAAACACATTAAAGTGCATAAATGTGGTTTACTTTATTTACTGACATAAATAATTACTTAATAACTGAAAATTACTTATCATAAAGGGCAAACAAAACAATTTGGAAATTTGTAATCTGTATTATTTTGAAAACATTACACTGCTTTGTTTGGCAATACTAACAAGACTTTAAAATATTACAAACATATCCTCTTTTTTCCTTGCTTTATGTTTTTTCTGTCATGCACGCTGCATACGTCATCAAGCTTGATTTATTTAAGTTAAGTGAGCATTTAATTTGCAAGTCATAAGCATATTATAACAATTTACTATTACTAGGAATAATAGTTAACTTTATAATTGTTAATATTCTGAAATACATCTATATGACATATGCAGCCTACAAATGCGACCTCTAAAGGCTGCAGCCTGAGCAACCTTTGAATGCTCACTGTTTATAGGCTACTTTACAACTAAACAGAAAAAAAGATCATTCTCCTATAATTCCTCTTCAACATCTCCACAATTTTTTTCTGCTATTCCTACAAATGTACATGTTAGGAATAGATTAACCTGCATGATAGAGTACCAGGTTTTCCACTGATTTTTGGAAAAACACCTAATCCTACGAGGTGGCTAATTCATTTGAACTCGTACGATACCATCGAAAGTTTTTGTACGAATTTCCTTTCGCCCCTGTGACATACATTGGATTTAGGGGTGGGTTGTCTTTTTTGTGTTTTATTTATAATTGTATGCTTTGTAAAATTCACTTTCATAGTGAGATCAGTCTGTTTAATTTTGGATTATTAGTCAATGACTGTATGCAGAAGGTCAAATGAGGTCTTTTAAGTCTTACTAAATGAATTTATGTGGGTGTATGGAGGTACCTGTAAGGCTCATTGCGAGAACCCTTCACACCGGGTTTATGTTTGCTGAGTCTCAATACCCCCGTCATGCTCTCGTCTAAATAAAAAAAGACAAAGAATTGTCTAAGATTTCAATAATACAACAATCCTTCTGTCACAATGACATACACTGCATCACACGCTTATGTTTAGGACACTCTGGGTACAAAGCTGTATCTAAAGGGTGCATCTATTAGTACCTCAAAGTCTGTATGTGTGTGTGTGAGCATTATTAGTGTTGTTTACCTATATTTGGGATCTTTTTAAAGGGTACCATGCCAGTGACACCTTTTGTACCTTTTTTCTGACAGTATAGCATAATGAAATATTATTGAATCTCGGCATTTGAACAGGCATGAGCTTCACAACAGTGTTAAAAAGGAAAAACTAATAAATCATGGCAAAGGAAACTGTCTGTATACATTTTAAGAAACATTCTCTATTCTATCACTGTCAGTATGCATATAAATGCCATTATTACCTAACATCTGTTCTTTGGTTTGGGTTAATCACCTGTGTTTTTAAGATTAATATCTCTGTCCCACAGTGAACACTATTCAGTGCACTTTCACTAAGAAAACATCATTGTCCTAGTGATATAGGCCATTTAACAGGTAATGACTATAATAAAATACCTGGTGTGTGTGTGTGTATGTGCGTGTGTGTGTGCGTGCGTGTGTGTGTGTGTGTGTGTGTGTGTGTGTGTGTGTGTGTGTGTGTGTGTGTGTGTGTGTCTGAGAGGCATGTCTGCAGTATACCACTATACTTAAAGTTTTTAAAGTGTAAGATTTATCAATAGCCTATTAGCAACACTATAGTGAATAAAGTCAATAATTAAAATGTGCATTTATTTTTGTTTGTTCTGATCTTTCTAAATGCTTTAGAATAAACATTAATGTGTCCTTTTTCATCCCTGTCAAAAAATATTTATATTTGGCATGAAGAAAATAAAGCCAATTTTATTTCATTAATGATTTAACATTAAATAAATAAGAAGGTCTATGATTTTATTTTTATGACCATGAAACACATTTCCTTAAATGTTTTTCATAATGCAAAGAAGTTAACAGACTTGAACATCTCATTATATTATACATGCTATGAAAAACAGAATGCTTTTTATAACTTTTCTTTTTGATTTTAGGATAAAATATAACCTAAAGACATTTGTTGATTTTTATGATTTTTATGAATCCAAACATACATTATATCACAAACATTTGTTAATATTATCATAAAACATAAAGTAAAATAGTTATCCTACTATGATAAATCTATTATATGATAAATCTATTATATACACAAAATATTTGAGTAAGGTTTAGATGCATTATATGAAATATATATGTAAATATTATTATGTCATACATTCAACAAACTAATCTGTGCACACATTGAGTTTCCCATACAGAAAATGTCTCGTGCAAAAAAAGATTTACACTTACATTGAACGCTGTGATGTTTACTTCTGAACAGGTTCATTACATTCTTGTATCCTCAGCATCCGAGTGTGTTCAGCTCCTCATTCCCAAAATGCCTTCTTTTCAGCGTGAGAGAGAGAGAGAGAGAGAGAGAGAGAGAGAGAGAGAGAGAGAGAGAGAGAGAGAGAGAGAGAGAGAGAGAGAGAGAGAGAGAGAGAGAGAGAGAGAATTTGTGGAGGAATGGCTTTGCTTCATGTGCTACGCAAAGGGTTATACCATTTCTGAACGCATCTAAATTAAGGGGGTTACAAAACTGACTCGACTGATCCATTTCCTGTAGGCTACAACAGGATTTGAGAGCGATAAGTCCAGAAAGTAAAGTAAAATTCTGTTGATAGCCTGCCTGATACTTTACTGTCTACAACCACATTTCATAAAAACTTACCCTTATCAAGTACGCATGCGCGCACACACACAGGGTTCAAAATCATCATCTATCCCTGAATAGTGCATTATATAGGGTGTCAGTCATTTTGTAGTGTTGAGTGAACAGCTCACTCCTGCATTCATTCACTGTTTTTACTTTTATTACAATGAACTTTTTCCTTTAATAGGTCTACAGCACAAGTAGTTTCGCCGAAGTTTAGCCAACATTCTGTGGGCGTGACGTCTGAGGCTGAGACTAGGCTACAGCACAAGTTATTGAATCATCTTCAGAAAACTAAAAGTAAATAGACCACAAATGCATGTATATCTTTATTTCTACTTAAAAAATATATATATATTATAGAAATTTAATAAACTGTAGTGTTTTATTTTAACCCTTTAACTACCAAACCAAGAAAAAAGTTTGAATTTCTAATCTCCTTATGTCACTTGTTAACACACTCAATGTATTTTTTTCATACACATACTATGGAAATCAGAAAATATGAACTATAATACAATTTTTTTTAGGCTTTGTATACTAAATCTTCTTTATTTATTGAAGTTAAAATATTAAAATATTTCAGGTTTTAATTTTAACACAGGAAAGGAAATGTTTTCTTGTTTTTTAACAATAAAAAATAACTAGAAGCATAAGATAGTAATACAATGGCATTTTATTTTAACCCTAATAAGTCCCTTGGGGTCAATCTTACCCCCAAGCCACTTTTATTTAGTTAAAAAACATGGTTCCCTTCATCTCAGTGGAATAAGATTTTGTGACTTTTCCAGATTATCTGTCAAGATTCATATATAAAAAAAAAACATTCTAAAGAGGTGTAAAAAAATTCACCAAAAGAGGCCCTTTGGGGGTAAAAATGACCCCAATTGAAATGAAGGGAAATGCAAAAAAATCATTTTTTTCTTGTTATTCATCAAATAAAATCAATGAATCCAGGATAAATCAGACAATTTTTACACAGAAAGGTAGGCCTGGTACTAGAGCACAAATGCAATATAGAAAAGACATGCTCAATCACACAAACACACACACACACACACACACACACACACACACACACACACACAGACACACAAACACAAAAAGATATTTTTTTACAGAATTTGGCAAAAAACAGCCACAGTTGCAAAACAAAGATGTAAAATGCTCACACAGGTGTGTGGATGACCACACACAGACGCACAAATAAACACACACACAGACTCACACAAAGACACAGTAAAACTTACACACACATAAAGACACAGACACACACAAAAAGTCACAAACACGCACGCGCGCGCACACACACGGACACACACACACACAGACAGACACACACACTTACATTTTGTCAAATTTCTGTGGCATTTTGTAAAAACAGACATTTCAAAATGCATCAAAAACTACAAAAAATTCTACTATTTGAAATAATTTTTATTTTTAATGTCCTTTCTAATGTTTATATAAACATAAATTCACAAAATGTTTCACTAAAGTATTGATGTTGAGCAGTTGGCCACATTCAGTGAAATGAATGGGTCTCTATGGGCCTAGATATAAATCAATATCTAAAAACAATTCAATCAAATTTAGATCATAATATATATATAATTTATGTGAATTTTTCACAAATATTTGATATTTTACAGGCAAGCTAATGGTGTAGTTGAGGAATTGAGTGGTAAACAGGTACAAAAGCACTTCATATCTCCCAAAACACAGCATTAATGTATAGATGGGAAGTAAAAAAAAGATATATTATTTGTATAATTAAAAATTTGTATATTTTTTGTAATCACCCTTTTAATTTCTGGGGCCATTTTTACCCCCAGGGAACTGTAACGTATACAGGAAAATAGGGTTAATTTATGATTCAAGAAACACACTGTCAAGTGTGGTAGTGCAACAGGATTTTTTTCTCTTTTTTTGATAAATGAACATTTCTTTGTAAACAGCAATGCTGTGTAGAGTAAGCCAACATTAGAAACAATCCTTCAAACAATATAAAACATCACTTAAGAAGTAAATTCTGATGAATTAATCAGTAATTATTAAGCTTAATTATATGGCAAAAAATACATAATCAATTATCTCAATATGTTCAATAAGAAATAACAATAGCTGTGAATGATCAGAAATTTATATTCATACCAAATAGTACATTGTGACTGCAGAAATGGATGATCTGAAAACATAACCTTAGCTTTTCTACATTTACCATAAAGTGACAAATCAACCGTTTGGTTGAGCGTGTTTTTGAAAATTATTAAAAACATACACAAGTTTTTTTCATGGTGCCAAGTAACATCATTTTGTAAAGTTAGGGCTCTTGTAATTTGTCAAAAAATATGTTTTTCTTGCAAAATTTCAACAACAACAGTTCACATGATTGATTTCTTTCTCTCTGACATCCGTCTAAGAAGATGTGTTGTGACAAGTGTTTTTTCAAGTTCATAGTTTCTTTGTATTGGAGATACTGCATTTGGGATTTTTCTTAGTTGTCAGTTATAATCATCAAAATTAAAGAAATAAACATTTGAAATATATCAGTCTGTGTGTAATGAATGAATATAATATACAAGTTTCACTTTTTTAATGGAAATAGTGAAATAAATCAACTTTTTAATGATATTCTAATTATATGACCAACACCTGTACTTTAAATTTAATGCTTATGATTCATATATAATTTTGCTGACACTTTTGAATGGCCATCAAAGGGGAAAGATGCTAATGCACTTATGATGCAGTACTGAAATCTACCAGCAGGGGCCAACCAAACCATATTAACCAGACAAGCTGTAACCCCTGGGGTCACACAGTTTCTTCTCCTACAACCTGTTATTGTCCAAAAAATTAACACTTTTGACCAAACTTAAATCTGGCCATGTGAGGATAGGTGTTGCCTCTATGACACCCCGCAAATTTGATTAAAATCAAAGTGTTTAGCAGTGATCAAATTCAACCGCTCTGCACTAGGCCTATATATTTCATTAGCATGTCTCACAGATCCTCCTTGCTCCCTTATTATGAGAAAGGCAATGGAACGGTAACTTAATACAAATCTGTCCGTTTCCGTTTTAACATGGCACAGCTGACTGCTCCTGTTTCCCAGAGAGATTTACATTTATTCCCATGTTTCTTTCACACTAATGTGAGAAGATGACAGTCGAAAACTAACTTTAGCTTTGCGCTCCAGCCATTCAGAACCGTGTGAATGGAGAGACACAAAATGATTTACACCGAGTGAAATAACGCTTGTAAAAACTGCTGATGGTGTAAAGTTATCATGGGCTTGGGATTTAAAAAGCCATCGCCTGTGACAGCTGTGATTTCTGAGTTGAAATGATTAATGAATTGCTGAATCTTATGAAAATTTATAACATTTCACTGGGGATGATAGCTGTAACTGAATCTAAGCATTTGTCTAAATTGAAAGCTTTTTCATTTGAGATTAAGGAGTGCTAAAAAACACAGAAAACGTAAACAGTAATCTGATTCTGTGAGAAACATTTAAATTGTTATTTAATGCATGTCAAGTCTGTTGATCTGTTGTTATGCATGTCAGGTTAGCTAATAACAAAAATAAACTTTCATATAATGTAAAGTTTATGTTATACAGAATTCTGTTTCATTTAATTTGAGGACCAAAGTGTCCACTTAACTGATTTAAAATATTAAAACATTAAAAAACCCTTATACATTAACCCTTTAAAAAATGTTTGCCGTAAAAAAGCTAGTGATTAATATTAATATTTCTATAATCAATTTTAACTTGTTGACCATGTTAGGCTACTCTATAATTAAGGCTATACATAGCAAAACATTGTTTTACATTTTGTCAGTTTAAAAATAAAATTATGAATCTAACACAATGACAATTTAATTTATTTTATTTGAATATATTCACCAGGGGGCAGTTGTTCAATCCATCTATCGGAATAGATCGAAATTAAAAAATGGATTGTTAAAAAAAATGAATTCTGAATTTAGATTGGATCAAAAAATCCAATGTAGGTTTTAAAATAGATCAAATTATTACTTTGTGTTGTTCAAAAAGTTTTAGTAAGATTGGGATTTGTTTGATGTTAAAAAGTAGTTTTAACAACTGCATCTCAACAAATGTAAACTACCAGTTTAGCCTCTTTATGATTTAAAATGCATGTTCCAGTGATTGTGTATAATCTATATTTGTTTTTGTTTAATTTGTTGTTGTTGTTTGGCCAGACTGAATGTTGAATTAAAATAAAAAAGTAAGGGAAAACAGTGACCGCATAGGCTACTAACCAAACTACCTGCTGTTTCAACATTGACATTGAAATTATGTATCTGGATCAGGGTGATCCAATCCAATTTTGCATCGAAAAACCAGGCCAAAAGTGAGATTATCCTGCATAGCAAAACATGGGATTTTCATATCTGGATCATTTTGATCCACATTAAACTTTTTTTAAGAACTGCCCCCAGATGTCAGGATTTAATGTTTATTTGTTTGAATTGCATGCACACGCTTTATACAGGACTGCTGTACTCATGGACGTAGCCAGGGTTTGAAAATTACCGAGGTCCAGGGTAGGGTGTTAAGAGTTAACAATGCTATCCCAGCTGAAAAAGGTGCACATAAATAAAATACACTTTTTAAGTACACTTAGTAAATGTCCTATTTTTTTTTTGTTGCACTGTTATTTTGAGAAATCATTTATTTCAATAAAAATCTAGTTGGTACTGGTATTCTTACTTTTTCAGGTAAACTGAAGTACTGCTCAAGTAGAACTTTACTTTTAATAAATATATTTGTAGCATAACTTTACATAACTTACAAATGTACTTGCTAGTATTTAAGTGGTTTAAGTACATTGAAGCATACTTTATTTTTACCTGGGATCTAATATATTCTGTCTTAACCTTTTTACACTTTGGGTACACACTCTCTGTTTTGGGGGATGGACTGGGACTGCTGGATTATTTATTACTTTTTCATGCAACAAAGTTTATTTTTTTTTTCATTATTTTATTTAAAGTTTTCACATTATACAAAAGAACCCCCCAAGCCAGCATAAAAAAAAATGTATAATCATTTTAATAAGCAATAGCCTATTATATAATAAAAACGTTACAAGATTTTAAACAAGAACTTGTTTAATGCTCTTATTGTTTTCAGCATGAGTTTGTTAAAGGTTAACTTCTAAATTAAATGAAATAACAGAATTCCTAATGCTTATGTTTTGTTGAGATCAGCTTTACCGTTTTACGCTACGTGTTTTAACATATTTTGCATATTTTATTTAAACCCAATTCTTCTACATCTTTGTACCAGAGTTATTTTCTGTTTTTCGATAGTGTTGTTGATACTGTTGATACTCTTACAGACACAATTATGATGATTACTGCTTTTATCTTACCGAATGTAGTATCAGCAATAACCTGCTCGCGCTGAATGATGCGTCTTATTTGATAACTTTCAGTTTCCATATTGCCAGATATTAGTACGAAAAACAAGCAAAAATAATTAGCCTTAAAAAACAAAGTTCGTCCAAACCTTGTATTTCAGAAATAAATCAGTGGTATCTCTAATACTAGCCTACACCTAACAATCACTTTATATATAATGTCAAAGTGTCACATGAATTACTAAAACACTACGTCTAAAGAGGATTTTAAAAAATGGGATCTGGCAACACTGCAAATTCTGTACCCACGCCGTCGCAGCTTCGTCATTTTACCTAAACTACACAGTAAAGTGTCCAAACTTAATTATATATGCGGATTCATTTTGAAAAACGAATTAGTCATTCAGAGAACTTCAAATTGTATTTTTTTATATGAAAAAATTACCGAGGTCCGGACCTGTGACCTCATAGCT